>NW_023425503.1:0-60239 GCF_014108245.1 Pipistrellus kuhlii | reverse complement strand
ATAGGCTGCATTGTGGCCTCACCCCCAAATTCATATGTTGAAGCCCTAAACCCATTCTCTTAGACTGAGACTATATTTAGTCTATATATAGACTGAGGCCCACATTCTATCCACTGAGCCAAACCAGCTAGGGCTGGAGTCAGGGTCTTTACAGAGTACTATTACATCTGTTTAGAGAAAAGGACACTGAGGTTCAGTGTGATTAATAACTTGCTCTAAGTTGTCCAGACATCCAGGGAAGCCCAGAACTTAAAACCCATGTCTATCCAACTCCAAGGCCCATGCCCAAACTTGTGCTCTACTTCACTGATCCACATCCCTACCCCAAGCCCCATCACCATGGGAACCACAGGACACTGCCTCAGGCACTCACCCAAAACTTTTAGAAAGACTGTTTCCTGGGCCTCCTCGGGGGTGACCACCACGTTACATCGGTACTCTCCTGCGTCTCTCAGCTGGACTCCAGGAAGGTGCAGTGAGACGTCCCCCTTCTCTAGCCCCGCTGGAGACACGCTGGCTCCGAGTCTGAATGCCTTTTGAATGTCTGCATACATTTCAAACACCTTGTGCTCTGTTTCATTCGCCTGATGCTTCAGATACCAAATAATACCCGACTTGTTGATGTCCAGGGGTGTGGAACCAGGGACCTTGCAGGAGATGGTGACATTGTCATTCAGCAACACAATTTGATTCTTCCCTTCCATCTCCACCTTCAAGAAATCTGTGGAAATAAGAAAATTCAGTTATGGGAGAAACTGAAACTTAGGCCTTGTACTCTGAGACACTATCCTGTAACTAAAAACGAATTCCCTATCCTTCCCCAGTAGGGGGACGTGCAGCAGGCAGCCGATCAATGAGTCTCTCTTCATTAATATTTCTCTTCTCCCTCGCTCCCTTCCTCTCTGAAATCAATAAAGATACATATATTTTTTAAAAGAGCATATTATGTAGCAGGCACTCTACCTGACCCTTTATAAAAAACAAAACACAAAAACAAATTCCTTTTTTGGGGGGGAAGCGGGGCGGGGAGGGAGGGAGGTATCTCATGTATAGAAGCCCTTTGTTCATGCATGTCTCTGTCTTCCTTTTCTTTTCTTTTCTTTTTTTTAAAATATATTTTATTGATTTTTTACAGAGAGGAAGGGAGAGAGATAGAGAGTTAGAAACATCGATGAGAGAGAGTCATCGATCAGCTGCCTCTTGCACACCTCCTTCTGGGGATGTGCCCGCAATCAAGTTACATGACCTTGACCGGAATTGAACCCGGGACCCTTCAGTTCCCAAGCCGACGCTCTATCCACTGAGCCAAACCGGGTTCGGCTTGTTTTTCCTTTTCAATATTGTTTTGGTTGTTCTGGTCTTTTGTCATTTCTTAGAAACTTTCAGTTCCGTTTAATTAATTCCTACAATTCCACCAAGGAAAGCTTAGAGCTGAGGTCTGTTAAGATACAGGTGGCTGAGGACGTCAGGCGGGACCCCCCAAAGGAGATGAACATAGTAACAACCATCCCGGCGCCCCACCCCAACTCCCGCCATCTTACCTGCGGCCGACACGCAGCACCACAGAAGCAGAAGCAGCCGCAAGAAGGCCTGCAATAAGCGGCTAGCCGCCTCCAAGACAGTCATCCGCGAGGAGGAGCAGCAAGCAGGCACGGGTCTGCACTGGAGGCCGTCGCCAAAGTTCTTGCTAAAAAAATAGAAGTCCTGGGTCCGAAGGAGGAATCTGCAAAACCGCGGTTTAGGGTGGTGGCTTCCTTCGTAATAGAGTGGCTTCTCCGCGGCTCCTAAATCTCTGCCCCTCCTGCAGCCTGACGGATGAGTAACCAGGCGCGCAGCCTCGGAAGCACCGGCCTCCCCAGGGCTGGAACCACGTTTGGGGGTGCAGTACAGCGGGATTGGAAATTTCTGGCCCATGCTCTACTTCACTGATCCACATGTCTACCTCTCAAAAGAAGTTTCAATCCTTATACTGTTGCTATTTGTTGGCTAATGAGTTTGCCGACCACTGCCTTGGTTGGAATGATCCCCTCCCAGCGGCAGCCTCCGGGTCTCAGCCTTGGAAGCTCCCAAGTCCCAGCAAAGCGATCGCCCTCCCCTCGCTCACCTCACCCTAGTTACCCAGCCTCAGGTCTCAACTTAGGAAGCTCCCGCATCCCCACCGAGCGATTTCCTCACATGGCAGCCTGGGTTTCTCCGCCTGGGAACCTTGCACTTCCCGGACAAGCGATCCCTTCTCCCCACCCCACCCCACACCCCCACCCCACCAGCCTCTGTTCTTTTCCTGGGAAGCTCCCACGTCCCCACAGAGTGATCGCCGGCACACACACCCCACAGCTTCAGGGTCTCAGATTCTGAAGCACCAGTGTCCCCACGGAGTGATCCAGCCCCACCGGCAGCCTCTCGAGAATCTTCCAAGCCCTCCTTCAAGTGACTGGAGGCAGGACTGAGGCGAGCATAGAGGATGGCCTCAGCTGTGAGAATGGAGCTCGCTCCTCTGCCAGAAGTCACGTACACAGAAACCACTCCCATTGGGCGGGGACTTGTGACAATGGTGCCTGCTGGGCACTCCCCGCCCTGATTCCTCAACACCGGCCCTCCTGAGCTCACCCAGGAAAGCTTTTTCTCCTACAGTTTTCACCAATAAGAGTGCCCTAATCAGTTCAGCTCAGTGAATAGAACATCAGCCTACGGAATCAAGGGTGAAGGGTCCAATTCCAGTTAAAGACACATGCCCAGGTTTCGGGTTCGATCCCCAGTAGGGGGCATGCAGGAGGCAGCCAATCAATGATTCCCTCTCATCATTGATGTTTCTATCTCCCTTTTCCTCTCTGAAAATATATATATTTATTTTTTCCTAATTTCTAAAAAATCAAACTAATTGACTATTTTTACGAGTTGCTTCCTATGTTGTAAGTAAGGCATCAAAACTCTGTTCCTGAATTAAGAAACTCTACCAGTTGTTCAGGTGCCTGCCTGTCCTTCCTGTAGTTTTCATTCTCAAATGCATTCCATGTGGGTGTAACTTACCCTGGAAATGGCAATACCGCTGTCTCTGGGCCTTGGGAGACTCTCCCTTCACCTCAACATCTTCCACCTCTTCTCACCCTCATTCCTAATCTCATTGGAAATTATTCTTTTGTTGTGTGTGTTGTTGGTGTGCTTTTATACTCTTTTAATGTATTTGAGAAGTGCAAATCATTTTGGATTTTTAAAAATGCACCCAAATTCAGAGATTTTTTATGCACAGGACAAACTTGTGCACTTTTTGTATGAACAATTTGGGTTTTCCTTCATGGGATTTTTAGGAACACTGCCTACACTTTATGAAAATTATATGGTATTCACCTTTGACAGGTAGAGCTTATCACTATTGATTTTATGAGGCTATTTATTACTTTCTAATGCATCCACTTAGAACAAGTTAAGTGTAAGGCTGCTAACTTCCATTCCTTGCCTGATTTCACTATGCAACGTGCACAAACACTACAGAATGCTTGTATATAGAAACAAAGAATAGTATGGAATACATAAGTTCCCTGTGGCTTATGGATATTACTGTCAGAGCTATTTATTGATTAATTTTATGGTAGGGCTAGTATGGATACCTATAACAATTGTGTGCTATTAAAACAATGAAGAATCAGATGACTCCGTTTGGAAGGATATTTTCTTTATGGTCAAAATATATGAAGAAGTAAAGTCTTGATTAAATGAAGATCACTTGACTCAGAATACTTAAATGTATTTTGTTCACATTACCACTAAACATATTGTCACTAAAATATTAATTGCACAAATATTATGTAATACAATGTAGTTTTTGTTGAATTCACTGAAGTTCTTCCACTTACATACCACTGTTTTATAAAGACATTCCAGCTTTAACATTCTTTGAGTTATACATTTGACTCTTGAATGACAAAACAATGAAATATGTATAAGGTTAAATTTCATTTATAAGCGGTGCAGGGGTTCAACCTTTTAAGTAAAAATACTTTCACACACTACCTCTCTCTCTCTCTCTCTTTTTTTTTTTTTAACTAAGTTTTAACATCAGAACTTTTCTTGTGGAGGGGAATACTTCAGGGCTTGACTTTTTGTACAAATTTTAACTAAAATATAGACTTGTTGCCGGAACCGGTTTAGCTCAATGGATAGAGCGTCAGCTTGGGGACTGAAGGGACCCGGGTTCGATTCCAGTCAAGGGCATGTACCTTGGTTGCGGGCATATCCTCAGTAGGGGGTGTGCAAGAGGCAACTGATCGATGACTCTCTCTCATTGATGTTTCTAACTCTCTATCTCTATCCCTTCCTCTCTGTACAAAATCAATAAAATATATTAAAAAAAAAAATAAAAAAAAAATAAATAAAATATAGACTTGTATGTCTTCAGGAAAATGGAAGTTAAAGCTTCTAATGCTTCTTATTTTAATTATCCTGCTAAAGATACAGTGATGTCTTCAGCTATAACTCACTTAAATTATTGGTAAAATAATTGATTTCTAGACTATTGTAAAACCAATAGATCTTGGTTATACAATAAAATGTGGATTAATTGGTTGTCTGAATCAGTTATTTCAAGTGTATCATCGTTAATGAAAGTATCAGTGGATGCAGCATAAAATTTCCTAGTATGAAGTGTCAAGCCTAACTGTGAATTTTGTTCTGTATCTTTAAGTAAATTTATGCTAATGTTCTCACGTGCTATCAACAAAATGTATGTACTTTTGTGAACTATGAATTTTATAATTAAATTTTACATATGACAACATGATTTGTACATGTATGACACTTTGTTTAAACTAGGGGTGTCAAACTCAATCAGAGAAGGGGCCAAAATCTAAAATCCAGCCTAAATCACGGGCCGAATGGTTTACTGAACAGTCATAAACAGTCATTGTGATGGAAACGCAGCGGAGTGCAGTGATGACAGCGCGGTGCGGGCCACATTGCAAGGCCTGGCGGGACGGATTTGGCCCGCGGGCCTTGTGTTTGACACATGTGGTTTAAACTATCAAATATTGGGTCATAGACTATGAATATCTATATATATAAAAGGCTAAGCAATTGTTCCACTGGTAGCTATGATGCACACTGACCACCAGGGGGAAGATGCTCAATGCATAGGCATGGAAACATGGAACAGATAATGAATCTCAGAGGGAAGAGGGTAAGGGAAGGGAGGGAAGAGGCTAACCAAAGATCTTATTTGCATATTAGAGGCCCAGTGCATGAATTTGTGCACCAGTGGGGTCCCTTGGCCTGGCCTGTGCCCTCTTGCAATCCAGGACATCTTGGGGGATGTCAGGCTGCTGGTTTCGGCCCAATCCCTGCAGGCCAGGCTGAGGGACCCACTGGTGCACGAATCCATGCACCTGGCCTCTAGTCTTTAACATTACTAGATGCTGCCAAATAGTTTCCAAAGTGGTTGTACTAATTTGCATTGCCATGAAGAGTGCTTGAGAGATCTTGCTCTGTATCCTCAGGAACAGTTGCTATTACAGAATTTTTAATTTTTGTCAATCTTGTGGATAAGTAATATCTTCTTGTGGTTTAAATTTGCATTTCTCTGGCCACTGATGACTGAATATCTTATATTCTTTTGAAGTGCCCATTCAGGTCATTTCTATTCATTTATCAATCTTTTTCTCATTAATTTATAGAAGTTTTATATATTTATTTCTGACTTCTTTGTTGTTTATTATATATATGGGTTCCAAGTATCTTCTTATATACTGTTTTCTCTTTTTCTTTTTAAAAATTTGCACCTTGAATCAAGTCCTTTATTTTAATGTAATGGAATTTTTATCAATACGTATTTTCTGGCATATAAGACAACTTTTGAAACGAAAAAAAGTCAACCGAAAATCGGGGGCAAAAGACCAAAATTGCACAAAAATTACCTGCAGATCTTGACGGCAAAGTAAGTCTTTTCTTTGAAGTGGGGGGTAGTCGTATACAGCGAATACAGGCCTAAACCTATGTTTTAACTGTAAAAATTAGGGGGTCATCTTATACGCCGGAAAATACGGTAATTTCCTTTATTGTTAGTGCTTTTTGTGCTTTGTTCAACTTAGTATTGATTTTTGTGAAGTGGAGGTAGGGGCTCAATTTCATTCTCCTCTCCCACATATAGATAGGCAGCTGCTCTAGCAGCATTTATTGCAAAGCTTACCCTTTCTACACTTGATCTGCAATGGTCACTTTGTAACATGCGTTAATATGTGGTAGAGCAAGTTCTTCCACTTTGTTCTCCTTGGCGAGTGTCTCATCCAGTCTGGCCATTTACATTTCTTAGACTCACACTATAAAGTTATATAAATAAGCCTGCAGGATGTTTTCTGTGTCATATTTAACTTATAAACCAATACATGAAGAATTAATATCATTACATGAAGTTATCTAATCTATTTAGGTATTTTATTGCCTTACAATAAAGTTTTACAATTTTTTTTTTTTTTGAAAAATCTTCTACATCATTGAGAAAAATATTTCTGGTTACTTATAATTTTATAGAATTGTAAAAAAAAAAGTTTTTAATTTTTGTTTTCTAATTGTTTGTATATAGGAGTATGACTTTCATATATTTATCTTTATATTAAGGTATCTTCTTAAATTCCCTTACATATTATAGCAATTAATCTATAGGTTCATTCTACCTAGATGATAATGTTATTTGCAAAGAGGGACAGTTTTTGTTTCTTTTTAATCCTTATACTTGTTGTTATTTTTTCTTATCTTATTGGCGCAGATAAGACCTCAAGTATAATGTTTAATATAAGAGATAGTGGTTATTCTGACTTTAATTGAGGGATTATTTACAACATTTCACAAGTAATGTGATAGTTGTTTGTTTGTTTTTTTGTTTACATATACATTTCTCCAGATTTAGAAAGTTCCCTTCTTGCCGTAACCGGTTTGGCTCAGTGGTAGAGCGTCGGTCTGCAGACTGAAAGGTCCCAGGTTCGGTTCCGGTCAAGGGCATGTACATTGGTTGCGGGCACATCCCCGTTGGGGGTGTGCAAGAGGCAGCTGGTCGATGATTCTCTCTCATCGATGTTTCTAGCTCTCTATCTCTCTCCCTTTCTCTCTGTAAAAAAATCAATAAAACATATATTTTTTTAAAAGTTCCCTTCTAGTTCTAATTTATTAAAGAGTTTTCTTTAATACTGAATGGACTCCAAGTTTTATCAAATACTTTTTCTGTATCTATTAGGTAACCATGTGATTTTATACTTTATTTACATTAACCAATTTACTAATAAATTTAAAAATCAGTAATGTGATAGTTATTTACATGTCTTAAAAACCTGTCTTTCACATTTGCCCCTTTCACCTGGTTTCCCACTTTGATTAAAATGTTTGCTTTATCTTTCAAGTCCTTCTTTTAGCAAATACCAGTATATTCATATGTTAGTATATGGTCTTATTTTTATCCCTTTGTGTCATTATTATTGTACAATTAAAGCAAACTTGTGTTTCTAGGACAAAACTAACTTGGTCATGATGATGTGTCCTTAAATTTTTGAGTTTGGTTTATTAATAATTTGTGTAGGTTTTTAATTTATATTTGTGGGAGAAATTTACTCAAGTTTCTTTTACTGTCCTCATGAGATTTTTCTATCCAGATTATGTTGGCTGCAAAATATGAGTTAAGTTGTTTGCTTCTCATGTTTTCTTTTTCTTTCTCTTTTAATGCTCTGGAAGTGTTTGTATAAGATTGGAATATTTCTTCCTAGAATGATTGAGAGTTGGCTACTTTGCAGTTTATGGGTTTGAGACCTGTTACATAAAGAATGACCATGGAAGCCTTCTGGACTTGAAAAGACAGAGGGTTTGGGGAAGGGGAGAGAGGGAGGGAAGGACAGGAGAAAGAATTTTGTTTTGTTTTGTTTTGTTTTGTTTTGTTTTGTATAGTATTTTTGGCTATGATTCCATTTAATGGTTATAGTTCTGCCCAAGTTGTCTGTTCCTTAGGTCAATTTTAATGTTATTTTCCCCAAAAGTTGTTTATTCTATCTAAATTTCCAGATGTATTAGTATAAATATGTGAATCATATCCTATTATCTTTTGTTTATACTGCAGCTATCTTTATTCCTTTAAGAATAAAATCAGCGTGTTCATGTGATGTGTTCAGTAGGAAAAGACTTTTTAGATCTCTCTCTGTTATTGTTTTTCATGGTGTTTTTGTTTATTGCTTTTTGTTCATTGTGTTTGACAGCATAGCTTCTCATTGCTTTTAAAAATTTTTTGTCAGGATTTCCCAAGTCTTATCATGAAACTATATTTGAAGGAGGATTTCAATTTGCTTCTGCTAACACTTGAAAGTATAACTTCTTTAGAGCCCCCTTAAACTAAATTGCTTGAGACCAACTTTTCAGGAAGTGTCTTCCAAAGTTTACAGCCTCAGCACAGTTTCTTTCAATCTGTAATGTCCCGAGTTCAAAAGCTGCTTCCTGTACTCTGCTTATCATACCATTGGAACAGTATTACTAGCAAAACTATAAACTTCATTAGAATTTTACTAATTTTTGCTCTGATGACTTCTGTATCAGAATCTTGTGGCCATGAAGAATGGACAGCACAAAACCTTTAGTCTTGATATGTGGAATAGAGTTGAGAATGGAATGAGAGAAACATAGAACTCTGGCCCTGGTGTATGTTTTTGTCTTTGGTGTATGTGTATCAGTATTATTGGGATCAAGTCAGCATAGCATTGGGGGGGGGAAATCAACATTGATGCCCTTTTCAGATATCAAAAATGAATCGAAAAAATTAAATGAAACCAACCAACCAAACATAATTCTCCAAATATATACTAAAGGCTCAATCCATAATTTATGGCAAATAACCATATGGACAATGACTCTGATGTACATTATTATGTGCTAGATTATTCTTGTTGGATATTTAATTATAAAACTTGTTTTAGATGTGTCTAGCTAGTTTTTTGGCAGGTAGCAGAGTAATCTGCTTTTAATTTAAATAGATTATTAGAGAAAAACATTCATTGTACATAATATGTTGAAACTATAGCATGTAGTTAACTTAGCTTTTTATGAAAGACCTGCCTTAGTACCTGTTTTCACTAACTGAAAGAAATCTGGAGCAAATTTTCGCTTTTATCGCTTTTATGAAGAATAGTGAAAATAGCCTTCAGCCTTTGTTTTGCAAGGAGCTGTTAGAGGCAGCACAACCCGGAGGAGCAAGTGGCTCTGCCAAGCTCCTTCCTGAAGAGTTACACTCAGCATCCCAGTACCCACCGCTATAGCTTTGACTGTGTCTGTGAGCCTCCGTGTTTTATCTCCATTTATTTTGTGCATCCGTTAGCAAGATGTGTCCTAAGATATCAGAAAAGCCTCAGAGAGCTCCTAAGGGTGTTTCACTTAGCGTAAAACTGATAAATAAGCATATTTAGTGTGATTTGGTACGTGATTTTTGGGTTCTGGAAACACTAAGAATATTTTCCATATAAATGAATGGTAAATGTATCTTCGTGTTACGCCATTTCAGCTTACAAAAGTTTCATAGCGCCCTGACTAGTTAGGCTCAGTGGATAGAGCTTTGGCCTGCAGACTGAAAGGTCCCAGGTTCGGTTCTGGTCAAGGGCTTGTACCTTGGTTGCGGGCACATCCCCAGTGGGAAGTGTGCAGGAGGCAGCTGATCGATGTTTCTCTCCCATCGATGTTTCTGACTCTATCTTCCTCTCTGTAAAAAAAAATCAATAAAATATATATATTTTTTTAAAGTTTCATAGGAACAGGGAAACCTGTATTTCATTCTCTTTGACTAAGTTCGAGGGATGTTAACAATCATCTAACACTGCATCAAGCCCAGCTGGCATGGTTCAGGAGTTGAGCATGGACTTAGGAACCCAGTCGGGCACATATGTGTTGTAAGTTCAATTCCCATGCAGGAGGCAGCTGGTCAATGGTTGTCTCTCATCATTGATGTTTTTTTCTCTCTCTCCCTCTTCCTTTCTTTCTGATATCAATAAAAATATATTTGAGAGAGAAAAAAAGAACATTGCATCGAGATCTAATTAAGCCTGCACATCAAAAGCAGTGTGCTAATATGCTTAGAGATAAGTCATCTATTTTCCCTTTCTGTACTTTCTGGCTTACTAGAACAATACATAATCATTAACTGTTTTCTCTGAACTGCAGACAAGTGCATTTTTAATTTTCCTTTACCAGGTCTTTGAGACTATTGTTTTCTGTGTCCATTAAACTCAATCAAAAGCATCTGAGATACTGATCAACTTAATGCTGGGGACTGGAATAGGCTCCAGACCTATCCAGTTGGTGTTCAGCATTAGCATTTTGTCTCTCCCCAACTTACAGGAGCCAGCTGTCATTGCGAATGCTTTTGTCCTCATGACCTGGAGTCTGGTCTGGGAAATGGTTTAAATTTCCCAGCTTTCTTTGCAAGATGCTGGGGCTGTGGGATTGATATTCTGGGAGATGCCATACTTGGGTGGGGGTGGACTGGGAACTGAACATGCTGGAGGGATTATGACTAACACAGCCTCTCTTCTCCTACCCTGACACTTACTGTGGCACTACCTAGCAGGGGTGCCAGCTGGCTCAGCCTGAGAGTCAGAGCCGCTCACAGTTAAATTGGGAAAGGAGCATGATTGTTTGACTTTTCACATCTCCTTTTCTCCTTTCATTTAAAGTTCTTTATAAATGGAATAAGACTAGCATTTCTTGAACACATACTGAGAGCCAGGCACTGTGCTAGGAGGCTTACATATTTTTAAAAATAATAATGGTAAAATATACACAATCAAACTTACCTTTTTAACTGTTTTTACATGTACAGTTCAGTGGCATTAAGTGCATTCACATTGCTGTGTAGCTATGATTACTGTCCACCTCCAGAACTTTATAATGTACGCCTTAAACACTACCTCATTATTCCACCTTCCCTCTTGCATACTTGTGATTACTTTAGCAGCTCTATAAAGTAGTTTATTATTCCCATATTATTGAAAAGGACACTGAGAATCAGAGAGGTGGAGTCATTTGCCCCAAATCTAGTATAATTTAGAGCTGGATTCAAACTCTGACTCCAGGCCTGTGCTCTATCTTTTATGTCATGCTGCAGACCAAGCCTCCATCTCCTTGCTAACATATGTTCACATTGTGCCTCTGTTTCCTTCTCTCAAATACTGTATGAAGCAGAGTCATAGAAAATGACAGACTCTTCAAAAGTGGGCTGCAGTCACCAATCACAGGACAATTTTCTCTTCATACAGCATTGAAAGTATTGGGACATTGGTAATTTTTTGTCTTCTGGTGTGATTAGGGTTCCAGGGGCAACATTTATCAATTTTCTTAGCTCATTGCAAAAAGATCCCTGATATAAGTAGTTTTCCTTTAGTGAAGATGAATCAATTAATTATTCAAGACCACTGGAAGCTGTTTTTTTTGTTGTTGTTTTTTTTTATCAAGTTGCTCTGGTTTCTGGGACAGCAGCTCTACTGTATGTTTTGTTTCTGCCACATCCACATGCTTTTAGGCAGTGAGATGGAGAGGATATGTAGAATTACACTTGAGTGGCTTCTGTACATGATGATGAATACAGGTAAAGTGCTTTGGGATCTTCTATGAATATGCATAATACTTCTGATGGGAAACTTGCCAAAGGTGAAAGAACTGAGTGGTCCCTTGAAAGCAACCGTTGAAGCCTCAGGATTTTCCCATGATGCACCATAAGCTGAAGGATATTTGTTAGGACCTCCCGTGATCTTGGATATGTTTATACACACTCACCTCTCTTTTATCTTATCTTGCCATGGATTATTTTCCATGTTTTATTTTTAAGCCTCCTTTTAGTCTGTCATATGCATATGCTTATCTACCTGGAGCCAGCTTGAAGAAGGACTATTATAGTCCGCAGCATGATATAATGATAGAATGACTGCCCCATCACAGCATGGGGGGTGGTGAAAAGTGGTACTTAAATACAGAATTTCTGCAACAAAGACAATTTCCCAGCAATAAATTGGTGTCTTCCAAGCAAGTCCTTAGAAGTTTAGTCTGTCTGTTTTCCCTCAGAACCCCACCATCCCTTCTTAGAAGTTGTCCTGTTTAAGAGAGGCAGAATCTCTCAGGCTTTCTGACCTGTCATTTCCTGTTACAGCAGCTTTCCCTAGAACCACTGATTGAGTCATGGAGTGCTGAGCACTGTCTCTACCCACTTCCTCTGGAACTCCCTAAAGCAGCACAGAGCTTGATTAGTCCAGACACTGAAGTCTCCTGGGACTGAGTTAATTTTTACCTGCAAATGTTGCCAGAGAGGAGTGAAGGATGCCTAGATTAAACATTTAAAAAAAATTTTAAAATAGTATATACTTATAGATTAAAAACACAGATATCCATAAAGGAAAAGGAAAATTAATTTCCCCTAAGTTAACCACTTCAACAGTTTATTGCATAACCTACTAGACATTTCCATGTGGAAAAACACTTCTAACAATTTCTTAAATTACCTTTTACCTATAGTTTTATTACACAGAATATCTTAGACATTCTCCTTTGTCAATAAGATAGACTTACTGAGATACCTAATTTTGTCCGAACTATTTATCAGACACCCTCTTTGCTTTTGGAGTAGTAGTTCTTCAACTTCAGTGTGCATGAAATCACCCCTCTGGAGGAGTTACTAAAATACAGAGCGTTAAACTCAAACCCAGAGCTTCTGATTCAGTAGGCCTAGAGTGACTAGAGACTGCTGGACCTTGGCTATGTTCCTACTCTTATTTTGATTTGTTTCATTTTTTTTTTTTTTTTTTTTTTTTTTTTACAAATAGCTGAAGACCCCTAATCAATAAGTTCAAGTGGTTTCAACTTTGAAAAAAATGAAATACATAAAAATCCAGGCTTTAAAAACAGATAAAGTGAGCCAAGGTGGCAAAGGAATACGGGACAGGGAAGGGAGGTGGACTGAAGAGTCAGTTCAGGACACCAGAGAGGACAGAATCCCTTTAAATAGTCATGTCCAACAGAGAAACAGCAAAGCCAAAAAGAGGGAGAGGTGTTCTGGTCATGATTGAAGTGGATGATCAAGGCCCAAGCAACCGTCCTGGAGTGGGCTGACTTATAAACCAGGGGAACAGCAGGAGACATCAAGTCTCGGACAGTAGGAGTGAACCTGAGGACAGGAATCGGGGCTGATGATGGCTGGTAAGTAAGGCACGGGACAAAGGAAGTTGTGTGCATGCATGTGACTGTGGCAAGCCCTGTTTCAAATGAAGCGTTGCTCCAGAAATCTAGAACTTTGTATACAGCGGAAAGAGATTGTTTTTAATAACAATCAGTGTTAGTTTAATTGGAAGTGGTCTTTTCAATAATAAGACAAACTAATGTCTTATTTGACAGGATCCAGTTTGCAAATACCCTTTCAGCCAAACTTTTAAGAAAAATTTATTGCACAAAACAGGATTTTGTCTATAGATTTCTTATAATTATGATAGACTTTGGGGAAATTAAAAGATGCAATTAATCAGGGTGTGTGTGTATGTGTTTGTGTGTGTGTGTGTTTAAGAAATTTAAAATATTCTGAGTTCTTTACAGCTTTCCTTTGTAGTGACTAGGCAGTTATCTTTCATAGTTTACTCAGAGGAAAGTGAAGCTTGGAAAACACATTGATTCTCTCAGAGAGCATTGAAGCAAAAGCATAACATGTTAAACTCATTCAAACTAACCTCTTATTATGTAGGCACTTTCTCTGTTACACTGGTTGTTTTCTTTCCATCTAAGATATGCTGTTCATTGTTTCCTTGAGCTAGCATGCTTGAAACAAACAGTTAAAAACACAGTTATGTATCTCAAATTTATACTAATTGTATTAGAAGTTACTCTTTTAAAAAGTTCTTCAGCCTGGCTGGTGTTGCTCACTCAGTGGTTGAATATTGACCTATGTGAACCAGGAAGTCAGGGCACATGCCTGGGTTGTGGTTTCTATCCCCTGTATGGGGGAGGCAGCCAATCAATGATTCACTCTCGTTACTGATGTTTCCATCTCTCTCTTCATTTCCTTTCCTCTCTGCTATCAACAAAAATATATTTGGAAGAAAACCTGAACCAAGTGCTTCACATTATTTTGTCTGACTGGAGTGGCATTAACATGCAATGTGGTTATACTAAGGCTGCCTAAAATATATCAGGTTTTTTCCTCATTTTCTCCAAATTCTAGAGGTGCTCATGTGGAAGTGTGAAGCCAAAGAGTTATCTAGCAACATAGAATTAGTTCAATAGATCTGAGAGTCTTTTTCTTATTATGCTATTTTTATTTAGCATATACATGGCATTTTATAATTGCCAGTGAACTTTCAATCTTTTTAAATAGCCTCTATCACCTCTATCACAGCTCAGTTCTTCACTCTCCTGTGTTAATCAGACTTTATTAAAATGATAGATTTTGTATGTACAAATAGTAATGAATATATGCAAAATCTAATTTAAATTCTTATTATTAGTGCCCTGTTATTCATCAGAGTCAAGCCAGGCCTCTCCCTGCCCCAAGACAGAAGCATTTAGGGAGGCAGTGTTTGTTCAACCAACTGAAGCAGAGAATTCTAGTGCCTCAGTTGATTACAAAGTCGATTCATTCAGAAGTGTTCCTTTGGTTGGAGAGTTATTATAACTATTGGCCTATTTCTATGCTTTTCATAAAAGAGAAGTAAATACCCTGTTTCCCCAAAAATAAAACAGTGTCTTTTATTAATTTTTGCTCCCAAAGATGCGCTAGGTCTTATTTTCAGGGGATGTCTTATTTTTCCATGAAGGAAGAATATGGTACACATTTATTGTTAAATGAAAATAAAGGAAATTTATTACCTATATACAGTACGGTAGTATGGTAGTTGTCAACACAAACCAAACAAACTGTGAATCCTACAGTATCAAGAATTTACTCATTTATTCAATGACAATCATGTCATCATCTTCTGGATAATCATCATAACAATCCAATTCCTGAATTTCCTGGTGAATTTCTGGTGACTCCATTTCTTCAGAATCAGTGGACCAAATCTCTCATATTTAGCAATAGCATTCTGAGACAGAGCCTAGGGGGGTCTTATTTTCGGGGGGGGGGGGGGTGCCTTATATTTCACTCAGAAGGAAACCTGTAAGTAGGTCTTATTTTTGGAGGATGTCTTATTTTCGGGGAAACACGGTAGTAATTTTGAAAGATGTGAATTGTGTTTATTTTATATCTGCATCTTCAAGCCCTTTTAGCATGGTACCTGGCACAGAGTAATAGATATGCATTATCTTATTACAATAATTCTATGGAAAGAAATGTCATTTTCCCTCTTTTAAGGAAGAGCAATCCAAGGCTTACAGGGGTTAACTAGCTTGCCAGTAAGTGGTGAGAAAGGACTTAATTTCAGATTTCTGATATTCCAGGTTCTTCCCCATATGCTATTGTTGAGCACTTGGATGAGGAGCTCTGTATACATATAGCCTGTCATCCCTGGCAAGGGTTCTTCATTGACTGTTTTCCCCTCACATCCTTCTTTTGCCTCCCTTTACTGGATCCTGCATCCACACATAATAAACCCTACAGGCCCACGACTGGAAAAGAGCCTTTCCCACCAGGCAGTGTGGGCAATTGCAAAGGAGCCATGGCAGCCCCAGAGTATTTAGCCCTGGCTACCTGCAAAACCCAGGCAAGTCCTCCAATAGCTGCCCCTTATTGCTGGAGGACACCGAGTGGGAAAAATACCTGTGCTTTCTCTGCCTCTACCTAGGCTGTGAGGCATGGAACCCACACAGAAGCAAATGTGGCCCCTTTTTATCCTCTACAGACTCCTGGTCAGCAGCAAGAGGAGAAAGAAGTTCTTTGTTCTTTACAATTTCCCTGATTTCATCAAAACAAAACAACTTCTCCCTTCCTCCATCCCTAGTTTTAAAAGTAATATATGTTCTCTATTTAAAAATGTGGAAAATACAGACAAATATAAAGAAGAAAGAAAAAATCAACCATTATTCTGCTTTCTGCAATGGTTTGTAAATTTTGAATACTTTTTTTTTTTTAATGCAGATTTTTGAGCTTGACCCAGAGCACATAGTTTGATAGTTCTGAGGTCTGCTTTTTTTAAAAAGTGTATTTTTATTGTTTGGATTTTTTGTTTGTTTGTTTGTTTGTTTTATGTTTTGTTTTTTTACGAGAGAGAGAGAGAAAGGAACTGAGGGGTAAAAGAGAAACACTGATGTCAGAAATATCAAACATCAATCAGTTGCCTCCCATACATAGCCTGCGACCGGAATGTGTGCCCTGACTGGGAATTAAACCAATGACCTTTTGGTACATGGTACAACCCTTAACCAACTGAGTTACACCATCCAGGGTCAAGATCTGCTTTTTTAATATGCAGCCTGGATTATTCTAATGCACATGCGAATACATCACACTTTCAGACACACCTCTGAAATAACTGGTTACTATTACGGTACTTTGTCTTCCAGACAGAAAAATGTGCTTTGCCTTTCAGATAGAAATTGTTATATATAACATAAATAACTATTATGTGTACACACATATAGTTTGTATCCTACTTTTATCACCTAATACCATTCCTTGTAAGTACACACTTTTTTTATTATTTGAATCCACTTCTATTTTTGAGCCCCAATTTAGAAAACTAAAATTCTGATGGCCAATCTGCCATTATTGCCAAGTGGAAATTTCACCTAATAAGGTATTTTTTTGGTTTTCCTTATAATAGGCAGATCCTGTGAGGGTCTATTTATTTGTTTATTTGTTTGTTTGAGGCAGGCATGATAGAGTCACAGTCTGAGACCAGTAATAACTGAGTTAATGCAGAGTAAAATACAGCTTTGCAGTCAGCCCCAAGCTGTTTCCCAGCACTTTTCCCCCCACTGGTCAGGGATCTCACATGGGATGACTGAGTGAATAGCTGTGGGCTCAGTGGGAAGTCTAGGCCATCTTTTCCAATCTCCCCACTTTATAGATAAGGAACTGAGATGCCAAGAGAGTGAGGGTTCTTGCCCAGGGTAACCCAGGCAGTTATAGCAGAGTTGGAGCTGGTTGATATCTTTTAGGTCATAGCTCTATAATTTTCCCAAATAAAGAAAAGTTTTGTTCATTTGGCAAGGCTGTGCAAACACTTAACCTTCATAGATTTCTGGTGGGAATGTAATATGGTGCTGCAGTCAGTCACTTTGCAAAGCAGTTTGGCATTCTTCAAAAGGTTAAACAGAGATGGCCTATCACCCAGCAATTTTATTCGTGTGTGTGTGTGTGTGTGTGTGTGTGTGTGTGCATAGAAAAGCTGCACACTTATTCATACTGTGTATAATGTGAAAATCACCCAACTAATGAAAAAATAAATAAAATGCAGTATAACTATACAACAGAATACTATTTGGCAATAAAAAGAAATTAATTACTGGTACATGCTACAGCAAGGATTGCCCTCAAAAAACATGCTAAGTGAAAGAAACTATTCATAAAAGACCAAATTGCATAATTTCATTTATGTGGAATGTCCAGAATAACCAAATTTATAGATAGAAACTAGACATATTGTCTGGGGCTGAGGGAGATGGAGGAATGGGAGTGAAGGGTGACTGTTAATGGAGAAGGAGTTTTGGGGAGGGTTGATGAACCTGTTCTCAAATTGATTGTGGCTCTGTAAAAAACATTAAAAAAAAAAACAAAAAAAAAAACACAAAACAAACAAACAAAAAAAAACACTGAACTGTATACTCTAAATGGGTGAGTTGTATGATAAGTGAATTTTATTCCAATAAAGCTGTTGAGGAAGACATTTACTATCTGAATCACTTGAAGTGTCAGCAGTGAGTAGTGTGTATTTCTCCTTTCCTCTTCTGGACAGGGACCAGGATATGAGACCTGGTGTTAGCTTCTGTCGGGGGAGGCAGTGTTGGAAGCTATTACAAGCTCGGACTCTGGATTGATACTGCACTGGTACAGGCGTCTCCAGCACTGCCAGCTCTGAGATCTTGGGCAGATCCTTTATTTCAACTCTCCATTTCTCAGATTTTTTGTGTTTAGAACTGCAAAAGAGGGGGTAACTGTACATACCATACTTCATATGGTAGTTAGGAAGATTAAATGAGATCGTCCACTTAGAGTGCTTAGTGCTATAGCCTGTGAAAGCTTTCCTCCTTCCTCCCAAGAACCACCACTGCTTCCAGAAGAAGGGCAAGAGCTCATGGGGGCAGCTCCCCCACAATCCCATTGTTCAGGAGACCTTCTAATCCTTGCAGGTGAACATAGTATGTTCACTTAGCACTTCCCAGGATTAGTACACTTACAGGTTGCAGGTATGTATGTATGTATTTATTTTTAAAGTGCTGTTGCTACCTCTTTGAATGATAATGATATGAAAATTGAGTTCAATCTTCGCAGTTGTAGACCCCTTGGTGTTGCTCCCTGGCTGGGCCTTGACTCTGGGCCTTGCATGGCCGCCTTGCCGGAAGTTAGCTCAGTGTAGCTCTATTACCAGTTTACGTCCAGGCAATCTGCCAGGGAGTGTGCAGCTGTGTGTCCATATATTCAAAAATAGAAACAAGAAATCAATGCAAAGAAGCAATTATATTTATTATTTGGAGCAAACCAGCTCCAACTCTGCTAGAGCTATGACCTAAAAGATATCAACCAGCTCCAAAACTGCCTGGTGCCAAATTAAAAGAAATTAAGGGTCACAATAGAAATTGTGTCCCATTTAAGAGACATTAGGGGATATAACCCAGTTTAAAGTAAATACCACTGAGATTCTTGTTCCCTTTTCACTTCCCCCTGCCCTGCATCTTTATCCCTGGCTGTTCTCTTTAAGTTGGAGCCCCTGAGTTCCTCATTGAAGCACCACAGAAATAGAATCTGGGCATTTTAAAACTAGGGTGGACATGGCTTCTGAGCTGCCTGGTGGCTTGCAGTGTTGTTGGAAAGCAAAGCGATGGAGCTTTAAATGGCTTCATAAAATTAACGCATCGTGATGTCCTTCTCCCCCTGCTCCAGCTCCTCTCTGCACGGATCGGAGACTTGATAATTTACTCTCTGCCAAAGCTTGAAGGGCTGATTACGTGGCCACCAGGAAGAGGGGAGAGGAGCTGTCAGAACTCCCCGATAGCAGCCACACTTCACATTCCCAGTACAGGATTGTATTTGACACTTAATTTAGGGGCCTGGGTACCTACATGTAATCCTTCACTGTGATAATAGTGATAAAAATCACCCAGATTTTTATTTAAGGACCTACTTTTCCCTATTCCCCCTCCTACCCTCTTTCTTGTCCAACCTTTCATTCAGCGAGGAGATGAAACAGGTTTGCTTAAGGAAAAAGGTGTTTTCTTTGATAGCTTAAGGCTAAAATGATACAGTGCAACTAAGGTCTCTATGTAGGTGCTTGTATGTTTATATACAGACTTCCCTCTATATCAGTGGTTCTCAGCCTTTTTAATGCTGTGACCCTTTAATACACTTCCTCATGTTGTGATGACCCCTAACCATAAAATTATTTTTGTTGCTACTTCATAACTGTAATTTTGCTACTGTTATGAATCGTAATGTAAATATCTGTGTTTTCCGATGGTCTTAGGCTCTACAGTAGCGGTTGTCAACCTGTGGGTTGCCTAAGACCATCAGAAAACACAAATATTTACATTACGATTCATAACAGTAGCAAAATTACAGTTATGAAGTAGCAACAAAAGTAATTTTATGGTTGTGGATCATCACAACATGAGGAACTGTACTAAAGGGTCGCAGCATTAAAAAGGTTGAGAACCACTACTCTATATCCTCAGGGAATTGGTTCTAGGATCCTCATGGATACCAAAATTTGAGAATGCTCAAGTAAGCCTCTTATATAAGATGGTGTAGTATTTGCATATAGCCTACTCACATCCTCTGGTATACTTTAAATCAATTCCAGAGTATTTTAATGCCTAGTAAAGTGTAAATGCTATGTAAATGTTATACAATATAGGCATATTACCTCCTTTTATTGCACTTCTGCCTTATTGCACTTCACAGATGTGTTTTTTGTTTTGTTTTTGTTTGTTTTTTGTTTTGTTTTTTTTACTAACTGAAGACCCTCCACCAGCAAAAGGATTATGAGTTACTTTATTGCAATATTTGTTTGGGGGAAAAACAAACTCCTCTACCCTCAAGTTTCTTCTGGCTGGTCTAATAATCAAGTGGATATGAGACAGATTAGCAAGAGAAAATAACCAAATTTAATACATACATGAGTGAGCCAGAGGCCCCACATGCGGAAAGGTTCAGAGACAGAAAAGGGGGGTTGAGGTGTATAAGACCTTGTGAGCTAGGGATGAGGTAATGCACCTTGGGGGCTTCACAGGCTCTTTGCAGGATGATTAGAAGAGCAGATGTTTAGTAAATAAAAGTTTGCCCTGCCATACAGGTGGGTGGAAAGGTTATCACTCATCATCTCTTATTATGGGCAAGGCCCCTACTTCAAGCTTTTCTAGGCCAGTGGTCGGCAAACTTCGGCTCGCGAGCCACATGAGGCTCTCTGGCCCCTTGAGTGTGGCTTTTCCACAAAATACTATGGCCTGGGTGAGTCTATTTTGAAGAAGTGGCGTTAGAAGAAGTTTAAGTTTAAAAACTTTGGCTTTCAAAAGAAATTTCAATCGTTATACTGTTGATATCTGGCTCTGTTGACTAATGAGTTTGCCGACCACTGACCTAGGCATTAAAAGGGTCGGCAGAAGTTTCTGTTGAGCCTGAAGCTACAATTGCCTCTAACTCAACACAATCTGCATACCACAGAGGCACATCTTGGGGTGACTCTTTCCGGACCCCCCACACACTTGCTTTATTGCAGTAGTTAGGACTGAACCCGCAATATCTCCAAGGTATGCTTCCATTCTTTAGGAAATAATGACCAAAAAAAGTCTGTACATATTCAATACAGACACAACCATCATAGACATAACTACATAGTACACGCCAGCAGCAATGTAACATTATTTTCCAAATATTTTTGATCCCTGGTTGGTTGAATCTGTGGATGTAGAACTCTGTAGATACAGAAGGACGACTATAAACATAAAATTTGAGAATCACACCTCTAATATGATTGAATCTGCAGTTAGCCAACTATCAAAATCCATCAAATCTCTATGTCTGTGTAGAGAATTTTCATTCAACCCAGTGATCCAATTGATGACCATCCCCTTGTTAAATTCTGTGATACCTTCTGAATTTCTAATTCAACCTGGTTAGTTAGATATTATATTAGCCACTTTACACATAAAGAAACAAAAATTTAAAAGGTTGAATGACTTGTCCAAGGCCACAGGGCTAACGATGTCAATAAATTGCCTTTCTGTGATTGCTATATAGAATTATTAGTAGTTACAGGAAATTATTAACTTTTTACCTGTGGAAGATGTGTTGGGAATAGAATACCAATATAGGGTTTGTTCAGACTTTTGGTCAGGGGGAAAATATTTTGAGTATGACATGATTTCCTTTCCTTTTATGGTGAAAGGGCACAGACATTGGGATCAGATGACATGAGTCTCTATAATGGCACTTGTTTTCTGTATTACTTGCTTTGAGACTTCATCTTCATCTATAAAATAGGACTAATCATATTATATTTTTATCAATGGGTACTCTGAAAACAAACTTTTGTAGAGATGAGGAATAATGATATCATGGCCTTTGGGGGCCTGAAAAGTATTTTAGCAACTGTAGTTAGTTAACAAGCCCTATGGTTCTTAAGTAAGCAGATTGTTAGCTTGCTTTAGGGGGTGTAATAAGCTTTCAACCTTCCACAGAGTTCTCACTTAACGTCATCGACAGGTTCTGCAACTTTAAGTGAAATGATGTATAAGGAAACTAGCTTTACCACAGGCTATTTGATATAAACAAGAGTTCAGTTTCTGTGGCATCTCAACAACATTATAGTGAAATGGAATTGAACAAAATGACATCATTCAGGGACCTGCTGTATGAGAGAGGCAAGCTGTGAGGTTGAGGAGCTGACTGTATCTATAGCTGTGTAGGTGCTGAGGAGCCGAATGCGACCCAGACTTCCTGTGAAGTAGACCATATCTGATCTTGTCAAACTAGGAAAGGTAGCCATTTTTCCCTGTGACAGCCTGTGGCCATTTACTGAAATTGAGATAAGGAGCTTTTGATTAACAATCTTACTCTTCAATGCCTGGGATGTGTTCGCAAGTCCTTCCTGTGCTCCTTTGGGGGGTCAGAATCTGCACTCCCAAGGGTATAGTAGGCTGCCTTTCTTCTAGAGGGCTAATTGGGGCTCTCTCTTGATGAGAGCTCAGTGGGTACCACATGAGAAGCACCTAATAGATTATCACAGTTACTATCTGCATCAGTTCTGCTGATGTTTCTATGTGCCCAGAGAGTCCTAAGTTCTTTCCACCTGTTATTTGCGTGTAAATGTCACAAAACATCAGTGAGAACAATAGTATAGTATTACTCCTGTTACAAATGAAGAAACTCTTATCTTTCTGAGTTTCAGAAGCATAGTTAGCAGAGGCAGTCAGCAAACTCTGAGCCTTACAGTTTTCTCTGTAGCAGAAACGATTCAGAAACCATGAGACCTGTATGCCGGTGCCCTTTCCTGAGTATTCCTGGTGGTGGGCACTAGTGCGGGTTTTGTGGTTTTTTAGTATACAAACAACTGAGGCTTTGCAGGGAAGGTGTGTGGGTAGAGGGTGGATTGGAAGTGGAGGGGTGAGTCTTATTTTAAAATTAATGTAATCTTCAGTAGATAAAATAGCCTTTCTTTGTATATTCAAGTCTGAGACACTTAAAGTAGCGCAGTTCTGGTTTACTTGGCCCCTGAAACTTCCAGGGTCAGTGTTCACCTCCCACTTCCTACATAATAATTCCTGAAGCAGAAGCTGTCTTTCTAGTTGATGCCCAGGGCAAAGTGAAAAGAAAGCAAGAAAACACAGTGGTTTAGATGCTCTCATTTGTTTGTTACGGATCTTGGGTTTCTCTGGAGACTCATTTTCCAACTTTTTCTACAGGGGAGCGACCCAGAAGTTTTTTTTCTATTCACTCAGGAAAAGTGATGCTCAGAAGTTTGTGATTGCTTTCTTTAGGGCCACCCTGGAGTAAGGCAAAGAGAGAAGCATCTTAAGAGCAAGCAGTAGTATTGATTCGAAGGGAGCCCAGCATCCCAATAAGCTGTTCTCTGGTGCATCCAGTCAGTGCCATGACAATGGGTTACACATAAAGTTGTCATGACAATGAAGCCATAGCAGCTGACAGCATGAACAAGCAGCCTTGGGAGTGATTCCATAGCCATAGTGGTCAGATCTCCATCTCTCTCATTAAGGGCTGCTTGTCAGTCTACTGTGACTGACTCTCTCTCTCTCTCTCTCTCTCTCTCTCTATCTCTCTCTCTCTCATGGGCTGAGGACTCCCTTTCCACTTCACAGCTGATTAACCAATTCAATTCAGGTGTTTATTAGGATCTTTCAAATGCAAAGCCTCTAGGAAGCATAGTCCTGAGCCTCTGATGTGTGTGTGCCCACACATGTTTGCATGTATATTTATATGTGTGTGTGTGTGTGTGTGTGTGTGTGTGTGTGTGTGTGTGTGTGAGGTGGGTGGTCCAAGAAAGGGAAAGATTCAGAAGAAGCATATTACAGAGCCATATGCATGAAGCTGTTAAAGAATAATAGAGTACTTAGGCTCCAGTACCAACATTTATTGTCCTGGGAAGAAGCTCTCTGGCAGAAATAGAGAAGGGCTGGAGTATTCTGACTGAAATACTGGGTTTCTAGTAATGCAAGGAAAATTTTAGATATGATCTTTAAAAAAATGGAACGAGGAGATGAAAGTGTTAACCAGCCTTATTGGGGTAATATTTTTCAATACATACATGTATCAAATCATCACATTGTACACCTTAAACTTACTTATGTTATCCTATATAATAAAAGGCTAATATGCAAATTGTCCCCTTGAGAGTTCTACTGGAAGACCAGGAGTTTGATTGCTCATTATGATATGTGCTGACCACCAGGGATCAGTGCAGAACATGACGGGCAACCAGTGGTGGCAAGGTGCTGAGGGAGCAAGGGAAGAAGGAGGCAGAGAGGCCAAAAGGTGGGGAACCACATGGTGGTGTCACACTGACAGCGAGGGAAGGAGGAAGGAGGCGAGGAGGCTGGGAAGTGGGGAACCACGGGGTGGTGGTGAGGAAAGGAGGAAGTGGGAAGGCAAGGAACCTGATCAGTGCTGATCTCAGGCCAGGCCTAGGGATCCTAACCATGCACAAATTTTGTGCACCGGGCCTCTGGTATGTCTATAATACTGAACTAAGTACTATAAAAGTATTATTATTAAATAGAAACACCACTGTTTGGTTAAGAGTGATCTGGATCATCAAATCCCAGAATTACCCTTTTACAGAGAAAACCAAGGTTCAGGTTAATTCATTAGCTTGCCCAAGGGCATAGCACTAATGAGCAACAGAGCTTGGACCAGAATCCCAGATTCCTGAGTCCCAGTTCAGTGCCCTTTTCAGACGGTGTTCTGTATGTTAGAGCTACTATGTTTCTCTTTGGAGAAAAAAAAAAAAAAAATGCAACACCAAGGCAGAAATGAGTCTTTGAGGGAAACTGCTTGATACCTTGGGAGCTGGTCAGCTTTTGCCCAAGATCCGCTGCTATTTTGGGATCTCAGTTTGCTCAGAACTAAATACTGCCAATCGTACAGGTAAAACAGCAAAGCTCTTATTTAAGCCTCCTAAGTCTGCTTGCAAGGGCGAGTGATCGAGTTCGCCTTTGTTGGGCAAGTTTGAACACAGGATTGTGTTAGCACTTGTCTTAGCCGCTAGGCATCTCCTGATTTGTCTCTTGTTAACAATAAACACACAGGTCTTGCTTTCAAGTTGGGAAAGGAAGTCTAATTCCGTCTCTACTGATGCCAATTTCTAATGCTGTTTCTTTCTGTGTCTTTCAGGGTGAAGAGGATGGACTCAGGTAAGATCACATTATTGCTGCTTGTCTGTTCTCAGAATTGAAGTAGAGTGACATTGTGGCCTCCTAATGCCCCGTGGGAAATGGACAGCACAGAAAGGGGATCTCCATCCTAAGCCAGGGCTTTGAAGATCTTATTTTGTAAGATTCCCATCTCCCTCCCCATCCATGCCTTTTCCTGCCTGTAACCTTCAGATAAAGGTAGACTTTAAAGTATGTAGTGGCAATAACTTTGCTCTATTCTTTCGTACATTCCAAATATCTGTTCAGAAGGGGGGCACAGCATTTGAATTAGGCTCCCAGGTGGACTGACTAGATAAGTTTTTGCATTGTTCCTTCTTGATTGGAATTGGGTAACTTTTTTTTTTTTTTAATGGGCTCTGGATCCATTATTATTTATTTCTGACCTATGATATCTTTGTGTCCAATGCAAGACGCCTACACAATGAAGCCTAGATCATAGGAACACAAAATTTTGTTTAGGGAAAAAAGTGCTTCTTTGTGCTTCTCTATCACCACATGAAATTTAAAAGTGAATTTCCTTTTGGCCTCAGCCTCTCAGTGAACCTGGACTTGGTGTACTTGCCATCCCTGCCATCCTGCTCAGGCAGTGAGCACAGGCTCTCGGAAATGCAGTAGCTGTGCCATGTGAGTTCAAACAGGACCAGTGGAGAGAAGACACCTTAGAAGTGCAATGTGCAGACTCCACAGGGCAGCAATGGCACTTCTGTCTTGGGAGAGTCTGATTAGTATGAACACTTTTCTTGTCTGGATGGTCATATGCCAGTCTTGTTGATTGGAAGGACACAGGGCCCTTAAGAAGCGATTAACTCCCTTCAAAGGTACTATGCAGTGTGAGAGATGGGCTTTAGAATTTAATAGCTGGATCTTCGTGTCATTTTGAGAAGACAGTCGTGAAGCATGGCGTTTCTTTACTAGCAACCACGATGTCAAGCTGCTTCCCCAGCCGAGCTTCCACGGTGTCAGCGGGGATTCTGTTAAACTGGGCCTTGACAGAACTGCTTTTTAGTACAATGAACACTTGAGAAGTATATTCCATTTGGCAGGAAGAGGAATCAGATTTCCTTTTTAGCCTTTAAATCCATACTTGTTAATTCCCTGCAGTTTGTTTGTGTTGAACTACCATTTGGCTCAGTGTATTCCAATTAGCACTTCGGGGCATCCTGCCTTTGATCAGGAAGTTCTCTTATTTATGATAGACTCTACATCTCAATAAGCCAAACAGAGTTTTGCTCATGAGGTTTCTTTATTGCTGACGGTATTAAATGAGGGTGTGAAGTGGAAGGTGACAGAAAGGAAGGTCTGCCTGCACAGGGGATGGAGGAGACATTCATCCGGAGAGCCCGAGTCCCAGGTCTGCTTGGATTAGTGAACCTGTGTCTCTGCCAGCATTCTTTCCCCACAGTCATGTCCCCACAGTCTGCACAGAAGTTCAGGGAGAATTGGATTCCAACCACTATTCCTGGTGGCAGGATCAAAGCAAGAGTCTTGCCCTGTTGAAAAGTATTGGTCTGTAATTGATCTATGTTTTCTCTTTCCTTCTTACCAGCTGGAGTCTCCCTGCCTTCTTTCCTCCTTTCGGTTTTGATTTCACAAGCTGTTTGACATGAAGTGGCCAAATATCTGTACTTCTGGTCATATCTTTTTCTTGCCCTCAATTTTATTGTGTAGTTGTCCTGCTAATTAACAACAGTAATGACCTGGACTACCATTTACTGAAGGTTTACTTTCTACTGTGCTTTATATGTATTCTCATTTCATACTCACGTAAAGCTTTTAAACAGTTATTATCTGACTTGTAAAACGAGGCAATTAATGCTCCTTCTCTACTCTTGCAGGGAGCCTGAGAAGTAATATATATTCCAGGAGAGGGGGTGGCACCAGGGTCTGCTGCCTAGAATGCTGTTGTGTAGTGGGAGGAAGTCAGGGGAAGGACCCTTCAACTCTTGTGCTCAGAGAAGAAAGGAGCAAGATCAATATGAAAGTGTGATTTGCTGCTGAGATTTTCTGTTGTTTGTTTGTTTGTTTGTTTTCAAATAAGAGGCAAATGGCTTTTTAATAGTGACAGCTATACTTGGGACTTCTGTAGAATTTTTCATCTTCAGAGCTGGCATTTAATTCAGGCAAAAAGCTCCTGCTGAGATCAGTGTGAATCTGACCGATGCTGACTCTGTGATCAAACAGGCAGCAGGTTCCAAAGGAGGAGGGACTCAAAATGGACGGCTGACCTGCTTTTATTCTTGGTCCGCCTGTGACTGATGGTGACCTTGGGCAGATCATCCAACCTCTTTGTTTCTTTGTAGTCTGTTTTTATTTCCCTGCAAATATTAGTTTCCCCCCCAGTTTTTTGGGGGATATAGTTATATGGAGGAATATAGTCTTTTATGAAATGTGGCATAGAAAAAATCTATAGATTCTATAACTTGGTAGATATTTTAAAATCTTCATTTTTTTTTTTAAAAAGTGGGGGGGGGCTATATAGTAGGTACTCTTCCCCCTCCCCCCTAAAATAATAACCATATGTTCTTAGATATGGCATTTTTCTTTCAGATGACCTAGTTTGTAGAGGAAAAAAAGAGGACTGAGTCAATGGTACAGTTGTTTCCTTTGTCCTCTGATTTCAGATTCATGGTTTGGTTTTGCATTATCTTCATTTCAGAGGGCCTACCTGGAAGCCAAAGAAAATGGCTCTGATACTTGTGCATGGAATGGAAGTGTCAGGGCTGCTCAATATACAGAAGTGGAGTTCCAACATCTTAGTGGCCTTCAGCACAGTCTCTTAACTGTCACACCTCCCTGCTAGGGAGCCTGAGCTGGCTTTGCTTTCCACTGCTGATGTGGGTTGTCTATCTTTTTAAACTCACCCAAATGAAGGATGAAACCATGCCGTGCATTGTGCTGCCTACTTATGATAAAAGAAAGCCTCCTTGCTAAAATAATTGATTTTCAGATATTTGCCGGTGAGAATCACAACTTTATTTTATTTTGTGTGGATGTATATAACCAAAGAATCAATTCACAGTTGGGAAATTTGGCCAAAGGGGGCCTCTAGCTTATTCCATTTGCCTGAGCACAGGAAACGCGGCTAGGAGCAGCCTGCAGTATAGCATACCCGCCTGCCTGGATGTTACTATGTGTGCTGTGGTGTTTGTTACTCTAGCCCACTTTTGGTTGCCATCCAGGGCAGTAGTTGGGATGTGTGGCAGGCTAACTTTGTTTATATCTTTGACCTCAGAGCTTATCAGGATAACATTCACTTTTAGGAGAGCTGTTCTCTAATTTCTTAAGCAGAAAAGATTGCAGAGGAATTCTTTCTTTCACTTGCTCAACATTTTTGACTGTCTACTGTGGTGTCGGGCCCCATGCTGGGCCTTGGGGATGTGAAGATGATAAAAGACTTTGTTCCTGCATTTAAAGATCTCAAAGTCAGTATTTTAATACAATTTTATTATAAAAATGTACATTATCATTAACTGAACTTTGATTTTAAAATCAAGTTGGCTTTAGTTGTATATTATTTTTTTAAAAATAAAGATAGACTTGTATAAAGAAAAGAAAAAGAAAAAGAAAAAAAGAAAAAAGAAAAAGAAAGAGAAGGGAAAAAAGAAGAAACAACTACATATCACCTTTCCAATGTCTCGTGAACTTCCTGTTTAAGGAGTTTATTTTTAGGCACTTTTATTGATTGATTGATTGATTGATTGATTATGGTATAATATAATTGTCCTCATCCCCCCATTCTCATCCCAAACCCCTCCCCACATATGCCTCCACCCCCTTGTTGTCCATGGCCACTGGCCAGGCCCATAGGCATGCACACAAGTCCTTTGGTTGATCTCTTCCCCTTACCTCCTCCCTCCCCTATTTCCCTCTGAGGTTTGAAAGTGTGATCTCTGCTTCTCTTTCTCTGGGTCTGTTTTTGTTCATCAGTTTATGTTGTTCACTATTTCCTTTAAATGTGTGAGAACATGTGATCCAAGAAATACCCTTGTAAAGAACCTAAACTGAGACAAGCCATAATGGTTATGCTGAAAGGCTAATGAATCAGTCTGTAGTGAGTTCCTTTCTGGGCCAACAGTTCTTCTGAGTCCCAATTTCAATGTCAAATAGTTCCTTATGTGTATATGTCAGCCATGATATTTCAGATCTGATTGGTGGACAAATGGTAGTGTTGCAGGTCCGCCCATCTCTGGTTTGGTCCTGGGCATCCTTCGGCGACACATACCTGCTGTCTGCTGGTATGGTGAGGTGTCGTCAGCATCTTTCATCTCTGAATTGTGTTTCTTCTGTCTTCATGGCTGGAGTACTTCTGTCTATTCCTCTCTGTTACAGGATTCCAGATGGTTTCAGAGTTGTTTTCTGAAAATATACAAACATATTCTCGACCAAAAGTTAATAAAGGGATATTTTCTTTAAATTTGACTTGGGATTCTTTTTCTTTTTTTCTTTTTTTTCAAATAATTTTCCTCTGGCTTGTTTAGACACCATGTGTCTATTTTCATGGGTATCTTGCTGTTAGCGTTTCAAATGAAGGTTAATTTTCTAAAGTACAGTTTTTTTAGATGTAAATTATTCTCAGGATATTTTTCCTTGCATGATATTCTTCCATTGTCACCCCCTTTTTTAATTTAAATAATAGGAGACTTTTGGAAATTTTATAATGTAGTCTTGATAGGTTTTACATTTTAATTATTTGCGCTACACTATGACTGCTTTAGGTTCGTAACATGTTTGTGCAATTTTACCATGAGACCCTCTGCCAATAGAATTTTTGTTAACACTTTAGGAACAGCTTTTTGTACAGTACAATCAGTTTTTCTAGAATATTCATTTTTTTCCATTAGCCACATTAATTTCCTCTGAGAAATTGGCTATTCATCTGTCAGACTCAACACTCTAGCAACAATCTTATTTACCATGTGTGTATTAGTGGAATTGATTATTTGCTTTCTTGAGAAGGGCCTGAGCATTCCTGATACTAGGCTGGACTTGGCTATTTAAAAACCCACTTGCCCACACCATGGGTACAACACCTCTCAAACAAGTCTTGTTGCAGTGAGAGGGCAGCTGCTCTCAGCCAAGTCTCTGTCTGTTACCTGGGTCCCAATTTCAGCTGTGCATGGGAAGTGAAGCAGCCATGGGAACAGGAGACCTCCTTCAGAATGGAAGAAGGTTCAGGCGCCTGCCACGTTGCAGGGGTGGTGGGGTGGTGGTAAGGGTCTGTGCCCCACCTCTGTTGACCCCCAAGTTCTCTCCTGATGGCCCCTCTGCGACTGTGCCTGTCTTAGGTTGTTCCTTCCCTGAGGAATCTAACCAGCCATCCTCCGAGGCCAAGCAGTGTGATATGAGGTTTAGTTCTGTCTCCTTGGTAGCCTATGCCCCCATTGGCTCCACACCCAGCATCTGCCTCGGGAACCCCTCACCTGCTGGCGAGGCCCAGGCACTAATCTCATATATTTGGGAACCCATGTTTCTTCTCCAGAGAGATCCATGGTACCAGCCATCATGGTGCTTCAGCCTCGGCATGAACTGAAAGGTCAGGCAATAGTTGTGGGCACCTGGACCACGAGAAGAGGGTCATTTTTGGCCAAAAGGGCTAGAGGGGCCAATATAGAATGCTCAGGTGCCTTCCCAGGGGTCCCTCTGCACAGTGGAAGGGATGAAGACCTTTCATGTCACTTATAAATTGCTGCCAGACATTCAAAGGATTGATTTGTATGTTTGTTCGGAATAATTGTACAATATGCTGTTGTAATTCTAAAATATCTAGAGCTGTGTTACCTTTGACTCCAAGCATCGACAACAACAAATATATAATAAAATTAAATAAATGGTTGTTTATTGATACCCCATCGTTCAAGGCACTATTATAGGTAATGGGGATAATCCAAATCTGGGAAAAATTATAATGACGTTGTAGAGTAATATCATGTAAAGAAATTTTTTGCTCTAAGCCATGGAAATTCACTTTTAAACTGGTTGTCAATTTCTTTATGAATAGGCAAGGTCTTTGTTTCATTTTCTACACCTCTCCCAGGAGGAAATAGTGATGGTCCCTTCCTTTGGTGTCCTCACAAGCCATAAACCTCTCTTTACTTTTACAAACAAAGGGGCAGTGTTAATTTTGTGTCATACAGAAGGGCAGCTGAGTGGTGACCCCTATGTAATTATACTTCCTTGTCCCACCTGTGGTCCTCCTGGATGATCAAGGTATTTGGTATCATCAGTGACTACTTTGGGCAGAAGGATCAGGCCAGGTAAGGGCTCCCACCCATGAAGGATTAGGAACATAAGTCCAGAAATAATTACCCAATAGCCCCAGGTTATATTACCATACAGCTGATGCCTGCTAGCATGGCAGTAAAGGCGTTCTCAGGTGTTCTTGGGGTTCCGGTTACCTCACACTTTCTTCTTTCTCTCTCTCTCTCTCTCTCTCTCTCTCTCTCTCTCTCTCTCTCTCTCTCTCTCTCCTCTCTTTTAATATTATTATTATTGTTATTCTTATTATTTTACACATGTGTTCTTATCCCCCCCTTATCTCCTACCCTCCACTCATACTCCACCCCCATGTTATCTGTGGTCATTGATGAGGCTCATATGTATGCCCACAAGTCTCTTGGTTGATTTCTCCCCCTTACTCCCAGCGATCCCCTCCTTCCCTGGGGTTTGAGGTTCTGATCAATGTTACTCAGTCTCTGGGTCTGTTCTTGTTCATCAGTCTATGCCATTCACTATATTCCATAAATTAGTGAGATCATGTGATATTTATCTTTCTCTGCCTGGCTTATTTCACTTAGCATAATGGTCTCCATCTCCATCCATGTTGCTGCAAATGGTAGGAATTCTTTCTTTTTTATTGCAGCATAGTATTCCATTGAGTAGATGTACTGCAGTTTTTTAATCCATTCATCTGCTGATGGACATTTTAGGCTGTTTCCAAATCTTAGCTATGGTGAATTGAGCTGCTATGAACATAGGGGTGCATATATCCTTTCTGATTTGTGTTTCTAGTTTCTTGGGAAATATTTCTAGAAGTGGGATCATTGGGTCAAATGGGAGTTCCATTTTTAGTTTTTTAAGGAAACTCAATACTGTTCTTCACATTGGCTGCACCAGTCTGCATTCCCACCAGCAGTGTAAAAGAGTTCTTTTTTTCTCCGCATCCTCGCCAACACTTGTCGTTTGCTGATTTGTTGATGATAACCATTCTGACCAGTGTAAGATGGTACCGCATTGTTGTTTTGATTTGCATCTCTCTGATGATTAATTACTTTGAGCATGTTTTCATATGTCTATTGGCCTTCCTTCTGTCTTCTTTTGAAAAGTGTCTATTTAGCTCAGTTGCCCATTTTTTGATTGGGTTGTTTATCTTCTTTTTGTTAAGTTGTATGAGTTCTCTGTAAATTTTGGAGATTAAAACCTTATCATTGATATCACTGGCAAATGTATTCTCTCATGTAGTGGGGCTTCTTGTTGTTTTATTGATGGTTTCCTTTGCTGTGCAAAAGCTTTTTATTTTGATATAGTCCCATTTGTTTATTTTCTTTTTAGCTTCCATTGCCCTAGGAGCAGTATCAGTGAAGAAGTTCTTTCAGCATATGTCTGAGATTTTCCTGCCTGTGGATTCCTCTAGTACTTTTATGGTTTCCCATCTATGTTTAAGTCCTGTGTCCACTTTGACTTTATTTTTGTGTATGCTGTAAGTTGGTGATCTAGTTTCACTTTTTTGCATGTATCTGTCCAATTTTCCCAGCACCATTTGTTGAAGGACTGTCTTGAATCCATTGTATGTTCACGCCTCCTTTGTCAAATATTAATTGAGCATAGTGGTTTGGATATTTTATGGCACTTTTAGTTTGGGTTTATATGTTTACTGGTTTGTCAGAACCACTGCAATTACAGTGTCCAATATGTGAAAGAAAAAACATGTATATAATTCTGTTTGTTGGTTACATGCAACGTAAATATACCTCAATATTAGAATTTATTGTTGTCATCTCTTAAATATCTCGATCAAGATTAGTAGAACAGACACCACATGCTTCAAAACATCGAAAATTGCCTTTTGGATTATTGTAACCTCTGTATACTGGGAGAGATGGCATACCACAGTCTGAAACCAGGCTAAACTTCTTGATTTCCAAAGTTGGGTTAAAATGGCCAAAGGGGGATGCGGAGCCCAGCACTGTGAAACCACAGAAACAGGGAAGAGCTGGAAGATGGATGTCTTTCACTACTTCATGTCCACATAATAAAGAGTGGGGAAATCACCTTTATTTACAAAGGCCTGCATCCAACACTTGAGAGCCTGGAGTTCAAGCCGGTTGTGGCAATGTTAGGATGCTTATCCTATATTCAGATATTTGGTAGGGAAAGAGACTGAGTCTGCTCTGGTGAACATCACGCCTAATAATTGCATCTAAACTACCGATACGGAAGTCCTACACAAAGCAGAAGACCTGCAGTTGGCATGAAACAGGCTAAGGCTTATCCATGTGCTTCTTAGTCTTTCTTCCTGTGTTTTATGTTTCTGTTGCTAGTCGTGTCCTCTTCTTTCAATAAGTAGATTCTGTTTTCATAATCTCAGTATGTGTTGTGGAACACGATGTAGTGCTCTTTTACTCTTGTTCTTCCAGGTACACATCCTGGTTGTACGCTTCCAACCAAAAGTTTTCATCTCCAGAGGTGATCACATGGTTTCGTAAAATAAGGAAGGAGGAAGCGCTTCCCCAGGTCAGCCTTGCAGGGTGCCTCTTGGGTTTTACACATCGCTGGGCTTTTGGCTCATTTGGGTTTGTGGGTTAATGCACATCCAATCTAACCATGTAATCGATAGTTGCCTTTAAAAGAAGGTCTAGTTAGGAGTGAATGAGAGACGAGAGGACTAGGTTGATATTTTTAATTGGAAGTTGAGGCATTATGTTGTTATTCAGGGGAAATACCTTAAAATAATCTTAAATACCATTCTTTGCTGAGTTTAAGATTTCATCCATATGGCTATATTGTGGGGTTGTTATTGAATGCAGTTCCTTTAAAGGATTCCCCTCACCCCCAGCAATAGTAACTCAAAACAAAATTATAATAAGATTATACTTAAATTACGTTATCTTTATCTTTGATTATTTATTTTTGAGAGGTTTAACATAATTATACATCATTGATTTCCAAAGTTATAGTTCTCCAAAGTGAGAATCCAGAATAAGCTGCTTCTGCTGCTAGCTCTGCAAACCTCAGGCTTACAGGCAAAAACCCAGGCTGCAATGGCCTCCTTGCCCCAGGCTCCTCCTCCTTGTTCCCTGCCACCTCCTCCAGACACCCTCAGGCCTTACAGCACCACTGCCAAGCTCACAGAGCTGACCCCAGAGGCAGGTTTGTGGCTGCCACAGAACTGAGGTCTACTCCACTGCCTCTCAGTGCTATTGTCCCTGGGCCGAGCCTGACCTGTTCCCCTGGAGAGGTGAGTGCTCTGGCTCCACAGAAGATGCAGGACCAGGGAGCAGCTGCTCAGAGTGCGGGTCCACAGCTGGAGGATGAGAGGTGCTCCCACAGCGGGCCTATACCCTCAGGCCACACCCCCAACAGTGCATGAATCCTGTGCACCGGGTCTCTAGTATGGAATATTGATTAAAATTCTAAGCTCCACTCTTTACTAATCATGAGGTAGGAGATAAATCACATATGTTCTATCAAAGAATAACTCAGCCATTAATAAAGGGGAATATTTTTATTCATATATACTGACATGTACAGATTGAACTTACTGAACATCAATAGAATATAAAATGGAAACTGGTCACAATCTGCAGCTAGTAAAATATGGCTTTCACCAAAACCAGTTTGGCTCATTGCATAGCGAGTCAGCCTGCGGACTAAAGGGTCTCAGTTTTGATTCCAGTCAAGGGCATGTACCTGAGTTGCAAGCACATCCCCAGTAGAAGGTGTGCAGGAGGCAGCTGATACATGATTCTCTCTCATTGATGTTTCTAACTCTCTATCTCTCTCCCTTCCTCTCTGTAAAAAATCAATAAAATATATTAAATATATATCTATAGATATAGATATAGATATAGATATAGATATAGATATAGATATAGATATATAGATATAGATATTATTTTCTCCCCCCCTTTTTTTTAATTTGAGGTATAATTGACATACATTATCTGAGATTCAAATACACAGGATAAAATGTCATATTTGTATATATTGCAAAATAATCACCACAGTAAGTCTAATTTAAATTCATCACCATACAGTTACAAATATTTTTCTTATAATGATCTCAACTTTCAGGTATGCAATACAGCATTATTAACTCGAGGCACTGTGCTATCACATCCCCATGACTTATTTAAAACTCAAAGTATTTTGATCCCCTTCACCCATTTCTCCCCCTTTTTGTCCCCAACCTCAAGCAACCACCAATCTGTTCTCTGTATCTATGAGCTCATTGCGGGAGGGAGGAGGGGGGGTGTTCTTTTTTAGATTCACATATAAGTGAGATTATATAGATTTTTCTTTTATTTCACTTAAAATACTACTCTTAAGGTCCATCACTTTGTCACAAATTGCAAGATTTGCTTTTGTTATGCCTAAATAATATTCCATTGTGTGCACTGTAATATGCCTCATTATGATGTTTCAAGGAACAATGGACTGATCACATATACAATAGTGGACCCATAGCTTATAGGGGAGCAAAAACCTTCCTATCACCTGGGAAGTCATAGCCATCCTAACATTGAACCACAATGCGTTATTCACAAGATGATGAATTTAAATTAGACTTACTGTGGTGATGCTGGTGTAAACAAACTACTGTGCTGCCAGTCATACAAAAGTGTACAAAATTATGCACAATACAAATACTTGATAACGATGTAAATGATTGTTCCTGGCTCATGTATTTACAATGCTATGCTTTTATTGCTATTTTTGTAATCCTCACCTGAGAATATGTTTTTATTGATTTTAGAGAGAAACATGGAATTGGGAGAGAAATATTGATTGGTTGCCTCCGATACCTGCCCCAACCGAGGATCAAACCTGCAACCTATGTATGTGCCCTAGCCAGGAATTGAACCCACAACCTTTTTGGTGTATGGGACAACACTCCAGCCAATTGAGCCACCTGGCTAGGACCTTTTACTGCTATTTTAGAGTGTACTCTTTCTATCTATAAAAATAAGTTTTCTGAAAAACAGTATGTGGAGTTACACTAGCAGCAGCCTAGCCTGTTGGCTGTGTCTCTTGATATCGTTCTCACTTCTGCTTGATTTGGTCTCATATTGTTTTATGATTTTAGTGCAGTCTGACTGTACAGGAGCAATAGGCTACTAGTATATCATCTAGGTCTGTGTAAGTATAATCAATGATGTTAACACAACAATGAAATTGCCTAACAATATATTTCTCAGAATGCATCCCCTTTGTTAAGTGGCACATGACTGTGTGTGTAGGAGTGTATCACATTTTCTTTATCCCCTCATCCATCGATGACACAAGTTGATTCCATGTCTTGGCTATTGTAAGTAATGGTACAATAAAGATGGAGGTATGGGTAATTTTTCAAGTTTGAATTTTCCTTTCCTTCAGATAAATGCCCAGAAGTAAAACTGCTGGATCATATGGTAGTTCCATTTTTAATTTTTTTGGAACTTCCATGCTCTTTTCAGAAAACTTATTTTTATATTAATCTTCAAACGTAAATATATTGTATATTCCCACTAACAGTACCCACATCTTCCCTTTTCACCACATCCTTGCCACTACTACTTATTTCTTGTCTTTTTGATAGTAGATATTCCAAGAGGCGTGAGGTGATGTCTCATTGTTTTGATTTGCATTTCCCTGAGGATTAATGATGTTAAGCATTTTTTTATATCCATGCTGGCCATTTGTATATCTTCTTTGTAAAGTGTTGTTTTCTTCTTTTCTTGGAAAGAGATGATTGGCCAGAGGCTATCCAGGAAAGCAGCTTGAACAGTCTCCTCTTGAGCAAGCTGTGGCAGTCATCAGGAAAAGTCATGTTAGTTACTTACACGTTCTCTGTGAAAGCCTGTGGTTTCTGTTATCCGTCTGTGTAAGAACTGCCTTACACAGCATTCCTCCATCTGAAGACATCATGAACGCACGGCAGTTAAAGCACCAAGTTCCAATTCTTTAGTTTCTTCTTGTGGTACTGGATCGTGTCTCCCAAAAGGCGGCTTTCTAGATGTGTTAGAAATAGGAGAGAATAATTGGGAGTAGTACCTATGAAAGAGGGCACAGAAGTCAGTGAGGGAAGCCTTTAGGTCATGATGTAGATCTGATATCTGTGAAGGGAGGAAGGAAAAAGGATTGGGAAACAAGAGTTTCAGATTCTAGTGCAACTCTGAGAAAGTCTCAGCCACTCTACAGAGAGGTCCAAAGACTCCTGCTTTGTTCAGGCATTGGCTGGACCTCCTGAGGGTGAGGACAGCAGCAGATCCCTGAGATGGCACAGGTAGAACATGTTACCTGGGTGCATGCTTCATAGCAGACTCTCACAGCTCTAGAGCAACCACTTTTGGTCAAAATTCAGCTCTCTAAGGATCTGTATTAGTTAGTTTTTTGCTATATAACAATCAAGCCTAAAACAGTGGCTTTAAAATAATAAAGATTTATTTCTCACACATTCGAGAGTCGACCCTGTTGATGGTGATGATCTCAGCTAGATTTGTTCACATGTCTAGGAACTGGATGGCTGTCACCTAATCTATAGCTGGTTCTCAAAAAAACATGGTTTTGATAATGTCCTCCATAATGTGGATGAGATGCCATAGGAACTTGCCTCTTGTTTATATCAATTAGCCTATAATAAACTTAGCTTCATTATATGTTGTTTTGTTTCAAGTTGCAGAACCTAGGCATGACGTGAAGTGAAGTCTTACTGTAGACTGACCTCCTCTAGAGCAACTAGCACTAGCTTCAATGTCTCTCATCTTCCCTCAGGCTAGCTTAGAATCTTCCTCTCACTAATGTCAGCACAAAAGAAAGCAAATGGAAATACACAAGGCCTCTTTCACTTCTGTCTCATTCTATTGGCCAATGCAAGTCACAAGGTTAAGCCCTATGTTAAGGGCAGCCCGTGATTGGAGGGCACTGAAAAGTTACATGGCTTCTCATCATTGATGTTTTTGTCTCTCCTTCTCCCTTCCTCTCTGAAATCAATAAAAACATATTTTTAAAAAGTTACATGGCAAAGGATAAATATTAGGGAAGGTTGGAGGTCTGGAGCCTTCATTAAAAACCAGGACTTAATCCAGAATGATTATGAAGGCTTTAGTAGTCTCTTTATTTCAATGTGAAATGTCTGCTAACAGTGACAGTACTAGATATCAGAAGCCAGAGGAAGACCAGAAATATGATAACACTCACAAATATCATAAGAATCATTTGAAAACCACTTTATATCCAGTTTTCACATTGGCCTAACCCCAATCAGAAGAAAATGTCCCATCCTAGCTGGTTTGGCTCAGTGCATAGAGCATTGGCCTGTGGACTGAAGGGTCTTGGGTTCAATTCCAGTGAAGGGCTCATGCCTGGGTTGTGGGCTTGATTCCCAATGGGGGTCATGCAGGAGACAACCAATCAATGTTGCTCTCTTATCATTGATGTTCCTATCTCTCTCTCCCTTCCCCTCTGAATTCAATAAAAATATTTTTTTTAAAAAAAGAAGAAAATGTCCCATGAATCAGTTGGTCAACTTTAGATAAAAGGCCTTTTTTCTTGATTAATTGATTATTCTAATTTTCTTAAAGCATTTCTTTCTTGTTTGGATAAACAAGTTTATTTGTAAATTTAGTCAACATACATAATTGACCTAAAAACTTCAATAGAAGAATAAATTTTAAAACCCACTTAGAAGACCAGCTCTATAAAATGATTTCCCCAGGACCATGTACCAGCATTTCTAATGAGATGTATTGGCTACTGCACAGATTCTGCCTTCGAGTTCCTCTCCGCCCCCACCCCCCACCCCCAAAAAATGAGAGCAATTTAATATCTACAATAGAACCATTTTAAACAACATGTTTACACTTGTCTCTTAGACTTCTTTACCTTGAGCTGTTTTATCTTGACCACAGTCAAGATAAATGTTTAGAAACCTGTCTTCGTTTGGAAATACCAATGAGGGTTAAGAATTCTTGATTTAATGGTGAAATCTGGTTGTAAGCTATCCCTTTAACAAAATGTGAGCACCTGGGGAAGGAATTCCCCTCTCTGAGCTGTAGTTCTATGTGTGAGAACATTTTAGCCCATACACAGTTCAAAGTCCTAGTCTGAACGAATACAGTGAGGCCTGATTCACAGAGACTGTATGTCAGGAAGAGGCAGAGGGGCCTTACAGTGCAGCTCCTCAGAGTCTCAAGCTACCACATAAGGATCTAATGAAAACGTTCTTCCCTGACACAGCATCAGAAAAAGCCACACACCACACACACACCACACTCAGATGCCCCCCGGCGTCGATCCTGAGAACTCTCAAATATCACCCATTGGCAAAGGCCCCTGACCTCCCAGAGCCAATTCCAAAACACAGGGCTACACTTTGCTTTGGCATCCCCCTTACCTCTTTTTGTAACAATAAATCAGTCCAATGATTGCTGCTGCTGCTACTGGTATAGCAATGTAACCAGCAATATTCAAAATGTTAATAGTCCACCAGGCATTTCCCATCTCAGATCCTACAGAAACATGAGGCAAATGTTAAGCAACATGTTTACACTTGTCTTTTAGACTTCTTTACCTTGAGCTGTTTTATCTTGACCACAATCAAGATAAATGTTTGGAAACACCAATGAGGACTAGAAATTATTGATTTAATGGTGAAATCTGGTTTAAGATATTCCTTTAAGCTGTTAACAAAATGTGAGCACACGGGCAGGGGCCAAAGTGATCACACAACCAATGCTAAGATATCTGTGATCGTGTGCCATGTCCCTGTCATAGATATAACCACCAATCCTCTACCACACTTCATGTTATCCCTATCACATACACCTCCACACATCAAATAGTGTGTTTAGCACCTTCCAGAAATACAGGGCAATATGGAACACCTCCTACCACATATGTATGCCATGCACATGTCCTAAGCTTCCACACTCTACCATCTTATATCACTATATGCTGCTATGTATTGAATATCTGTGTCCCCCAAAATTCATATGTTGAAATTCTCATACCCAATGTGATGGTATTAGAAGGTGGAGCTTTTGGGATATCATTAGGTCATGAGGGAGGAGCCATCGTGAATAATTAGTGCCCTTATATAAGAGGCCCTAGAGAGATTCCCTCATCCCTACCACCATGTGAGAATACGAGTGACCGAGAAGGAAGCCCTCACCAGCCATGCTGGCACATGGATCTCAGACTTCCAGCCTCCAAACTGTGAGAAATAAAGCGGTTGATTATAAGCCACCCAGTCTGTGGCAATTTATTACAGCAGCCACAAGTCACCAACACAAACCTCTTATTTTATACTAGAGGCCCAGTGCACACAAAATCATGTGCAGGTACCTCACTTCTGCTTGCCTCAGCTGGGGGGGGCCACACATCACTGCTAGTAAATCATGCCCACCCCCCCTGTGGGTCCCACCCAGTCGCTGCTCATTTGGTTGTGGCAGCATTATGGTGTGACAGCCACGGGCCTTTTATATGAGAGATTATACACATAAATCATATTTCAATTCCATATTTCCAATATGCCACACATATTCTACACACACCACACTCATACACATCCCTGACCCTTGCTTCCAAAAACAATTACACTCTCCCTCCAGGGCCATCCAAGGCCCCATCTGGCAAAACCAGTCAGCCCCTGCCTCCCTATCCCTTCTCAGCTCTAGGCAGATGCATTTGACCTGCAGGGTCATCCCTACCCAAGACAAGAGCCATGACCATGGAAACCAAGATATGAGTTCAATTAACCTCACCAGGGTTCTGTAGTGAGCTGTATTATCTTAAGCTTGGGATCTAGTGTGCCTGGGGAAAGGCCTTGGCATTTGCAGAACTCCCTACTATGGATTCACCAGCTTGGGCACAGAACTACTGATCTGCCCTCTACCAGCCAACAGTTTGCAGTGGCCCTGGAGCCTGGCCAGAAGAGTTGCTGAGGGTTGGGTCTCTGGCCCCTGATAGACCCCTATCCTCAGGGGGCATGGACAGGATCCTATCCCCTTTCTCCTCGTAGCTGACAGGCTTCCTATTCCAGGTCATATAGACCACCCAGATCCTTAAGCTGCTATAAGTTAACAGCAACCCTGGGGACTCTTGTCACCACTTTCCACCTATTAGGCCATTCACCCTGGCATAGGGACCTAGTCTGGACTGCTGGATCTGGGGCTGAAGTAGGCCAAACCAAGCTTTCTCTCCTTCCCCATTAGCCCCCATCTTGGCCTACATGGGAACTTCAATGTTACATTATACCCCGTCAAAGGGAAAGAGTAAGGGAAACGTTTAGAGGATGCTTACCTCTCCGAAACTGAGTGAAGTTCAACCTGTAGGGGGTGGGCAAGGATATGTGACTTATCACACATTGGTAGGTGGTCACGTTGTGTTCCAGCCTCACACGGCTGGTGATGTTAAATGTGCCGTCCTCATTCTTGATGGCTGGACCAGTGGTGATAACTGCAGAAATCTCCTGGCCCTGGGGGTTCTTCTGGGTCCATGTATGCCACGTTATGGTAATGTCCTCTGGGTAGAATAAATATGCCTTACACAAAATATATTTGTCGCCATCATCTTTCACCATGGCTTGCTCTGGAAACAAGGTGCACTCTGGGGAAGCTGCCAGAGAAGAGAAGTCATGATTTGAGGGTAGGTTGGGTTTAGCTTATTATCAGTTCAAAGCCTGACCTTTAGTGAGCCTTCAGGAAAGGTGAGTGAGGCAAGTAAGATTCTGCTTAACCTACATAACCTGGGTATGCTGATCCCAGTGCCAATGTGATGCTGATAGACCATGACCCCGACTCACAGCCATTTTGTAAAGCAGAGTTTCTTAAGCCACTTGCTGTCATAGACACCTTTGAGAATGGGAGGTAACCTTTGGAACACTGTTGTGGTAGAAACTGCTGTCCATTCTCCAATGACACATGCAAGTTTTAAGCTATATCTCCCAACCTCCACTTCAGCTGGTGCAGCCATTTGAATTCAGGGTCTACTAGTTCAGACAGAATCAGAAGTAGGGAGAGCAACCTCAGGGAAGTACCCTTAAAGAACAAGGTTATCTTAAAGAAAAGCACTATGCCCTTCTCTCCCTCTCCCCTTCTTCCTTCCTGGAGAATAGTTGGAAGACTGTGTCATGGTTTAAAATGGAGAAGCCATTTACAAACACAAGGTGAAAGCCACATGTTGAGGATGCCAAAGTGGCAAGATAAAAGGACTCTGGGTCCCAGATGGTCACAGACTGCCCTACCTGCCCAGGATTGGGTCCATTTTTGTGAAAGAAAAATAAACTACCTTTTTAAAAGCCCCTGTTGCTCTGGCCTGTGTGGCTTGGTTGGTTGAGTGTCATCCCATGACCAAGAGGTAGCCGAGTTGATTCTTAGAAAGGACACATGCCCTGGTTGCAGGCTTGATTTCCAGTAGGGTTTCTCAAACTGGAGGCAGCCAATCAATGTTTCTCAAACATCGATGTTTCTCTCCCTCTCCATCTCCCTTCTTCTCTCTCTAACATAAAAAACAAACAAACATATTTTAAATTAATTAAATTAAAAATAATAAAAGCTCTTGTTGACTTCTCTTTTCCTCTCTGGCATGTAAGAAACTAGAAGTCATCACTCCTATCCTCATCCTATATAATAAAGAGGTAATATGCAAATTGACCACCACTCCAACACACAAGATGGCAACCCCCATGTGGTCAAAGTTGGGTGCCCCCCAGCCAGCTTGGCTCAGTGGATAGAGCATCAACGTGTGGACTGAATGGTCCCAGGTTCGATTCCAGCCAAGGGCACAGGCCTGGGTTATGGGCTCAGTTCCCAGCAGGGGTTGTGCAGGAGGCAGCCAATCAATGATTCCCTCTCATCATTGATGTTTCTATCTCTCTATCCCTCTCCCTTCCTCTCTAAAATCAATAAAAGATGGGTGCCCCCATGTGAACACAAGATGGCCACCACAAGATGACCAGCAGGGGAAGGCAGTTGGGGGAGACCAAGCCTGCAAGGGAGCACAGTTAGGAGTGACCAGATCTGCAGTTGGGTGCAATCAGGCCAGCAGGGGAGCTGTTAGGCATCAATCAGGCTGTCAGGGGAGTGGTTAAGGGGTGATCATGCAGGCAAGCGTTTAGGAGCCAGCAGCCCTGGATTGTGAAAGGGGTATCCAACTTCCAGTTTAGGCCCAATCCTAGGGGTCCCAGATTGGAGAGGGTGCAGGTTGGGCTGAGGGACACACACACACACACACACACACACACACAATTTTGTGCACCGAGCCTATAGGAATAAAAGCTGAACTGAACAAACTGCAAATCAACAACTTTTCTTAGACCCATCAGAGAACTGACAACCCTGAAAGCTAGAGAGATAAGCAGATTGAGATAACCACAGCCAAAATCATATTACCATGAGCAGAAGGTACTGGAGTTATAACTGACAAATGGCTAAAGGATGTTGGTAGATTAGCTGGAGGCCAGTCTTAGGAGCTTTTTCTGGGTTTTATCTATAGGAACCCTTTTCCCCGCCACCAACTTCAGATTCTTACAGTTGCAAGAAAAATTCCCTCCTGTTTGGGGGAGAAGGGAGAGGAAAAGTGGCCATTTAAAAATATACCCGGTGCATTCTCCATAACCAAGAATGTTCTCAAGTGGGAAGACTTTGCCAGAGCCCTGGCTGACCCAGGAGAATGATGATTAGCTCTTCAGCCCTCTATAACCTTCCTTTCTCACCCAGGAACACTTCTGAAGGTCATAGCCTAGGGGCTCAGGCCACTCAGAGAATGAGATTTAATATCAGATGACAGACTGCTTCCCCTCCAAACCACTTTACCACCACACCAATAGGGCTCCCGTATTCCATCCCATTGACCTATATGCATATCTTGAGGTCAGTACCACGCTGTCTTGATAATAAAAACTCCAATTTTGTGTGTTTATTTTTTAAAGAGAAATTAATGGAAAAAATATCCTCAAGTGAGGATTAACAATAACAAAAAGTAAAGAGGTTTATATACCATACTAACCCTAATAGAAAGAGTTAGTATGGTATATAAGAAAACTGGAATAGCTCTATGAATTTCAAAGTAGCCTTTAGAACAAGAATAATTATCAGGGCTGAAACCGGTTTGGCTCAGTGGATAGAGCGTCGGTCTGTGGACTGAAAGGTCCCAGGTTCGATTCCGGTCAAGGGCATGTACCTTGGTTGCGGGTACATCCCCAGTAGGGGGTGTGCAGGAGGCAGCTGGTGGATGTTTCTCTCTCATCGATGTTTCTAGCTCTCTATAAAAAAATCCCTTCCTCTCTGTAAAAAAATCAATAAAATATGTTTAAAAAAAAGAAAAAGAAAAGAAAAATTATCAGGGATATTAGGTCAAAACTAAGGTTATCTACATAAACTATGGACATTAACTAATAAAAATGTATAAATATTGGTTCATTAATTAAAACCAATATACCATACTAAATCAAGAGGTTAATAATAAAGTGGTATATGCACAGGCAGGATCATAAAGAAACTACTATCTTTGCAATTGTTTCTGTAAATATAAAACTGTTCTAAAAAATAAAGTATATTAATTTTTTAAAAATCATTTTAGGCTTCCTGTCAGTTATGAAAAAAAAGGAATCCTCATACACTTTCCCACCCCCCCCAATTAACATGTACAAAACATTCAGAGTCTTAAGAAGGGCTCCTAGACATTGCCCCCACTATAGGCTGCACTGTGGCCCCACCCCAAAATTCATATGTTGAAGCCCTAAACCCATTCTCTTATATTGAGACAGGGTCTTTTTTTAAACTCAGGACCCTTTGGAGACAGGGTCTTTTTTTAAACTCAGGACCCTTTGCTCCGAAGGCCCACATTCTATGCACTGAGCCAAACCAGCTAGGGCTGGAGTCAGGGTCTTTATAGAGTACTATTACATCTGTTTAGAGAAAAGGACTCTGAGGTTCAGTGTGATTAATAACTTGCTCTAAGTTGTCCAGACATCCAGGGAAGCCCAGAACTTAAACCCCTGTCTATCCAACTCCAAGGCCCATGCCCAAACTTGTGCTCTACTTCACTGATCCACATCCCTACCCCAAGCCCCATCACCATGGGAACCACAGGACACTGCCTCAGGCACTCACCCAAAACTTTTAGAAAGACTGTTTCCTGGGCCTCCTCGGGGGTGACCACCACGTTACATCGGTACTCTCCTGCGTCTCTCAGCTGGACTCCAGGAAGGTGCAGTGAGACGTCCCCCTTCTCTAGCCCCGCTGGAGACACGCTGGCTCCGGGTCTGAATGCCTTTTGAATGTCTGCATACATTACAAACACCTCATGCTCTGTTTCATTCGCCTGATGCTTCAGATACCAAATAATACCCATAATGTTGGTGTCCAGGGGTGTGGAACCAGGGACCTTGCAGGAGATGGTGACATTGTCATTCAGCAACACAGTTTGATTCTTCCCTTCCATCTCCACTATCAAGAAGTCTGTGGAAATAAGAAAATTCAGTTATGAGAGAACCTTGAAAAAAAAAAAAAAGTTAGGCCTTGTACTCTCAGACACTACCCTGTAACTAAAAAACAAATTCCAGTCCTAACCAATCCCCAGTAGGAGGTGTGCAGCAGGCAGCGTATCAATGAGTCTCTCTTTGTTAATATTTCACTTCTCCCTAGCCCCCTTCCTCTCTGAAATCAATAAAGATATATATATTTTTTAAAAGAGCATATTATGTAGCAGGCACTCTACCTGACCCTTTATAAAAAAAAAACAAAACACAAAAACAAATTCCTTTTTTTTTGGGGGGGGGGGGGTGCGGGGAGGGAGGGAGGTATCTCATGTACACAGGTCCTTAGTTCATGGCTCCACCTTAATCCGCCTAAGATCCTCCAACTTTGCTCTTCCTTTTCAATATTGTTTTGATTATTCTGATCTCTTGCCATTTCTTAGAAACTTCCAAATCCGTTATTTAATTCCTACGATTCCACCAAGGAAAGCTTAGAGCTAAGGCCTGTTGAGGTACAGGTGGCTGAGGATATCAGGCGGGACCCCTGAAGGAGATGAACATGCAAAGTCTGCCTAGCAACAACCATCCCGGCGCCCCACCCCAACTCCCGCCACCTTACCTGCGGGGGACACGCAGCCCCACAGAAGCAGAAGCAGCCACAGGAAGCGCCGCAACCAGCGGCTAGCCGCCGCCTCCCTGACAGCCATGCCTGCAGCCGGCCTGGGCTTCACTTGAGGCCATCAGCAAGGTTCTTGCAAAAATGAAAGTCCTAGGTCGGAAGGAGCAAAACCACGCTTAGCTTCCTTGGCACAAGAATAGCTTCTCAGAGCCTCCTAAAACTGCCTGGCTAATGAGTTACCCAGGCACACAGCCAGGGAGGCACCGGCTTCCGTGGACCATTGGCTGGCAAACTGCCACTGGACAGTCACATGGTGAGGTGTGTGTGGCACATACCCCGAGATTGAAACTTCGTGTTATCTGCTCTCAAAATAAATTTCAATGCTTGTACTGTTGCTATGTGGCCCTGCTGACTAATGTGTTTGCCAACCACTGCCTTGGACTGTGTCCAGCGGCAGCCTGCGTGACTCAGCCTCAAAAGCTCCCAAGTCCCAGTAGAGTGATCCCCTCCCACCCGCAGCCTCAGGAGTTACCCCGTGCCCGCCAGAGATCCCCTCCTCCCTCCCACCCCATACTACCCCCACCCCCTGTTACCAGGCCTCAGATCTCAACTTGGGAAACTCCCACATCCTCACCCAGCGATTTCCTCACAGTGGCAGCCTGGGTTTCTCCGTCGGAACCTTGCACTTCCCGGAGAAGCGATCCCTTCTCCCCACCCCACCCCACACCCCCACCCCACCAGCCTCTGTTCTTTACCTAGGAAGCTCCCAAGTCCCCTCAGAGTGATCGCCGGCATACACACCCCCGCAGCTTCAGCGTCTCAGATTCTGAAGCACCAGTGTCCCCGCGGAGTGATCCAGCCCCACCGGCAGCCTCTCGGTAATCTTTCAGTCCTCATCCAAGTGGTTGGAGGCAGGAGGGAGGCGGGCAGAGGATGGCCTCATCTATGAGCATTGAGCTCTATCCTCTGCCAGTGGTCCTGCGACCCAGAAACCTCTCCCATTGGGGAGGGACTTGTGGCCCGTAGCAATGGTACCTGCCAGGCACTCCCCGCCCTGGTTCCTCAGCACCCGGCCCCACCTGAGCCCACCCACCCAGGAAGGCCTTTTCCCCTACAGTTTTCACCAAGGCAGGCAGGTTTTATAGACAAGAATAAGAGTGCCCTAATCCAGTGTTTTTCAACCATTTTTGGGCAAAGGCACACTTGTTTCATGAAAAAAATCACGAGGCACACCACCATTAGAAAATGTTAAAAAATTTAACTCTGTGCCTATATTGACTATATATAAAGTAATTCTCTTGAATAGGAATCAAATAAACACAAAGAAAGTATTTTATAATTACTTTATTATGAAATATTAAGTAAACAAAATAGTGAAAAATTATAAAATTCTTGTCTTGTCTGCACCTACGGCACACCAGGCAACATGCCGCGGAACAGCGGTTGAAAAACGCTGCCCTAATCAGTTCAGCTCAGTGAATAGAACATCAGCCTGCGGGTCCAGGGTCCGATTCCAGTCAAGGACACATGCCCAGGTTTCAGGCTCAGTCCCCAGTAAGGGGCATGCAGAAGGCAGCCAATCAATGATTCCCTCTCATCATTGATGTTTCTATCTCCCTTTTCCTCTCTGAAATATATATATATATACATATTTTTAAATTTTTTTTTTTTTAAAGAAGAAGTGTTCACTCACAAGTCCTGAAGATGCAGGACCACCATGAAGGCAATCACAAACAAATGTGAGGGGGGAGGCGGGAGGAGCAAAACCAGAAACACCACCAATCCCAACATAGATCAAATCTTTTTCTTCAGATGACTGTGTGCTTCCCTCTTCTTCGTCTTCTGGAAGTGAGACAGATTCAAGTATTAAGGATTCTACCAACAGAAAAGTTAAGAGAGAGGACAGAAAGGGGATAAAAGGAGAAAAAAAAGGACAAAAGATGAAACATCAAGAAAAAGAAAGAGAAGGGAAAAAGGGGGAAACAACTACATTGCACCTTTCCAATGTCTCGTGAAATTCCTGTTTAAGGAGTTTATTTTATGGCACTTTTATTTTTTTATTTATTTTGTTTATTGACTATGGTATCACATAATTGTCCTCATCCCCCCATTCCCATCCCAAACCCCTCCCCACATATGCCCCCACCCCCCTCTTGTCCATGGCCACTGGCTATGCCCATATGCATGCACACAAATACTTTGGTTGATCTCTTCCCCTTTACCCCCACCGTCCCCTACTTTCTCTCTGAGGTTTGAGAGTCTGATCGCTGCTTCTCTTTCTCTGGGTCTGTTTTTGTTCATCAGTTTATGTTGTTCACTATTTCCTTTAAATGTGTGAGAACATGTGATCCAAGAAATACCCTTGTAAGAACCTAAACTACGACAAGTCATAATTGTTATGCTGAAAGGCTAATGAATCAGTCTGTAGTGAGTTCCTTTCTGGGCCAACAGTTCTTCTGAGTCCCAATTTCAATGTCAAATAGTTCCTTATGTGTACATGTCAGCCATGATATTTCAGATCCAATTGATGGACAAATGGTGGTGATGCAGGTCCGCCCATCTCTGGTTTGGTCCTGGGCATCCTTCGGCGACACACACCTGCTGTCTGCTGGTATGGTGAGGCGTCGTCAGCATCTTCCATCTCTGAATTGTGTCTCTTCTGTTTTCATGGCTGGAGCACTTCTGTCTATTCCTCTCTGATACAGGATTCCAGATGGGCTCGGAGTTGTTTTCTAAAAATATACAAACATATTCTCGACCAAAAGTTAATAAAGGGATATTTTCTTTAAATTTGACTTGGGATTCTTTTTCTCTTTTTCTTTTTTTTCAAATAATTTTCCTCTGGCTTGTTTAGACACCATGTGTCTATTTTCATGGGTATCTTGCTGTTAGCGTTTCAAATGAAGGTTAATTTTCTAAAGTACAGTTTTTTTTAGATGTAAATTATTCTCAGGATATTTTTCCTTGCATGATATTCTTCCACTATCATCCCCTTTTTTAATTTTAATAATAGGAGACTTTTGGAAATTTTATAATGTAGTCTTGATAGGTTTTACATTTTAATTATTTGTGCTACACTATGACTGCTTTAGGTTCATAACATGTTTGTGCAATTTTACCATGAGACGCTCTGCCAATAAGAATTTTTGTTAACACTTTAGGAACAGCTTTTTGTACAGTACAATCAGTTTTTCTAGAATATTCATTTTTTTCCATTAGCCACATTAATTTCCTCTGAGAAATTGGCTATTCATCTGTCAGACTCAACACTCTAGCAACAATCTTATTTACCATGTGTGTATTAGTGGAATTGATTATTTGCTTTCTTGAGAAGGGCCTGAGCATTCCTGATACTAGGCTGGACTTGGCTATTTAAAAACCCACTTGCCCACACCATGGGTACAACACCTCTCAAACAAGTCTTGTTGCAGTGAGAGGGCAGCTGCTCTCAGCCAAGTCTCTGTCTGTTACCTGGGTCCCAATTTCAGCTGTGCATGGGAAGTGAAGCAGCCATGGGGACGGGAGACCTCCCTCAGAATGGGAGAAGGTTCAGGCGCCTGCCACGTTGCAGGGGTGGTGGGGTGGTGGTAAGGGTCTGTGCCCCACCTCTGTTGACCCCCAAGTTCTCTCCTGATGGCCCCTCTGCGACTGTGCCTGTCTTAGGTTGTTCCTTCCCTGAGGAATCTAACCAGCCATCCTCCGAGGCCAAGCAGGGTGATATGAGGTTTAGTTCTGTCTCCTTGGTAGCCTATGCCCCCATGGGCTCCACACCCAGCACCTGCCTCGGGAAACCCTCACCTGCTGGCGAGGCCCAGGCGTTGATCTCATATTTTTGGGAACCCATGTTTCTTCTCCAGAGAGGGCCCAGCTCCCCACACTGGGCGGGCGAGAGACCCATGGTACCAGCCACCATGGTGCTTCAGCCTCGGCATGAACTGAAAGGTCAGGCAACAGTTGTGGGCACCTGGAACACGAGAAGAGGGTCATTTTTGGCCAAAAGGGCTAGAGGGGCCAATATAGAATGCTCAGGTGCCTTCCCAGGGGGCCCTCTGCACAGTGGAAGGGATGAAGACCTTTCATGTCACTTATAAATTGCTGCCAGACATTCAAAGGATTGATTCGTATGTTTGTTCGGAATAATTGTACAATATGCTGTTGTAATTCTAAAATATCTAGAGCTGTGTTACCTTTGACTCCAAGCATCGACAACAACAAATATATAATAAAATTAAATAAATGATTTTTTATTGATACTATTATAGGTAATGGGGATAACCCAAATCTGGGAAAAATTATAATGACGTTGTAGAGTAATATCATGTAAGGATATTTTTTGCTCTAAGCCATGGAAATTCCTTTTTAAACTGGTTGTCAATTTCTTTATGAATAGGCAAGGTCTTTGTTTCATTTTCTACACCTCTCCCAGGAGGAAATAGTGATGGTCCCTTCCTTTGGTGTCCTCACAAGCCATAAACCTCTCTTTACTTTTACAAACAAAGGGGCAGTGTTAATTTTGTGTCATACAGAAGGGCAGCAGAGTGGTGACCCCTATGTAATTATACTTCCTTGTCCCACCTGTGGTCCTCCTGGATGATCAAGGTATTTGGTATCATCAGTGACTACTTTGGGCAGAAGGATCAGGCCAGGTAAGGGCTCCCACCCATGAAGGATTAGGAACATAAGCCCAGAAATAATTACCCAATAGCCCCAGGTTATATTACCGTACAGCTGATGCCTGCTAGCATGGCAGTAAAGGCGTTCTCAGGTGTTCTTGGGGTTCTGGTTACCTCACACTTTCTTCTCTCTCTCTCTCACTCTCTCTCTCTCTCTCTCTCTCTCTCTCTCTTTCTCTCTCTCTCTCTCTCCTCTCTCTCTCTCTTTCTCTCTCTCTCTCTTTCTTTCTTCTCTCTTTTAATATTATTATTATTGTTATTATTATTATTTTACACATGTGTTCTTATCCCCTCCTTATCTAATACCCTCCACTCATACTCCACCCCCATGTTATCTGTGGTCATTGATGAGGCTCATATGTATGCCCACAGTCTCTTGGTTGATTTCTCCCCCTTACTCCCAATGATCACCTCCTTCCCTGGGGTTTGAGGTTCTGATCAATGTTACTCAGTCTCTGGGTCTGTTCTTGTTCATCAGTCTATGCCATTCACTATATTCCATAAATTAGTGAGATCATGTGATGTTTATCTTTCTCTGCCTGGCTTATTTCACTTAGCATAATGGTCTCCATCTCCATCCATGTTGCTGCAAATGGTAAGAACTTTTTTTTTATTGCAGCATAGTATTCCATTGAGTAGATGTACTGCAGTTTTTTAATCCATTCACCTGCTGATGGACATTTAGGCTGTTTCCAAATCTTAGCTATGGTGAATTGAGCTCCTATGAACATAGGGGTGCATATATCCTTTCTGATTTGTGTTTCTAGTTTCTTGGGAAATATTCCTAGAAGTGGGATCATTGGGTCAAATGGGAGTTTCATTTTTAGTTTTTTAAGGAAACTCAATACTGTTCTTCACATTGGCTGCACCAGTCTGCATTCCCACCAGCAGTGTAAAAGAGTTCCTTTTTCTCCGCAACCTCGCCAACACTTGTCGTTTGCTGATTTGTTGATAACAATTCTGACCAGTGTAAGATGGTACCGCATTGTTGTTTTGATTTGCATCTCTCTGATGATTAATTACTTTGAGCATGTTTTCATGTGTCTATTTGCCTTCCTTCTGTCTTCTTTTGAGAAGTGTCTATTTAGCTCAGTTGCCCATTTTTTGATTGGGTTGTTTATCTTCTTTTAAGTTGTATGAGTTCTCTGTAAATTTTGGAGATTAAAACCTTATCATTGATATCACTGGCAAATGTGTTCTCTCATGTAGTGGGACTTCTTGTTGTTTTATTGATGGTTTCCTTTGCTGTGCAAAAGCTTTTTATTTTGATATAGTCCCATTTGTTTATTTTCTTTTTAGCTTCCATTGCCCTAGGAGCAGTATCAGTGAAGAAGTTCTTTCAGCATATGTCTGAGATTTTCCTGCCTGTGGATTCCTCTAGTATTTTTATGGTTTCCCATCTATGTTTAAGTCCTGTATCCACTTTGAGTTTATTTTTGTGTATGCTGTAAGTTGGTGATCTAATTTCACTTTTTTGCATGTATCTGTCCAATTTTCCCAGCAACATTTGTTGAAGGACTGTCTTGAATCCATTGTATGTTCACGCCTCCTTTGTCAAATATTAATTGAGCATAGTGGTTTGGATATTTTATGGCACTTTTAGTTTGGGTTTACATGTTTACTGGTTTGTCAGAACCACTGCAATTTCAGTGTCCAATATGTGAAAGAAAAAACATGTATATAATTCTGTTTGTTGGTTACATGCAATGTAAATATACCTCAATATTAGAATTTATTGTTGTCATCTCTTAAATATCTCGATCAAGATTAGTAGAACAGACACCACATGCTTCAAAACATCGAAAATTGCCTTTTGGATTATTGTAACCTCTGTATACTGGGAGAGATGGCATACCACAGTCTGAAACCAGGCTAAACTTCTTGATTTCCAAAGTTGGGTTAAAATGGCCAAAGGGGGATGCGGAGCCCAGCACTGTGAAACCACAGAAACAGGGAAGAGCTGGAAGATGGATGTCTTTCACTACTTCATGTCCACATAATAAAGAGTGGGGAAATCACCTTTATTTACAAAGGCCTGCATCCAACACTTGAGAGCCTGGAGTTCAAGCCGGTTGTGGCAATGTTAGGATGCTTATCCTATATTCAGATATTTGGTAGGGAAAGAGACTGAGTCTGCTCTGGTGAACATCACACCTAATAATTGCATCTAAACTACCGATACGGAAGTCCTACACAAAGCAGAAGACCTGCAGTTGGCATGAAACAGGCTAAGGCTTATCCATGTGCTTCTTAGTCTTTCTTCCTGTGTTTTATGTTTCTGTTGCTAGTCGTGTCCTCTTCTTTCAATAAGTAGATTCTGTTTTCATAATCTCAGTATGTGTTGTGGAACACGATGTAGTGCTCTTTTACTCTTGTTCTTCCAGGTACACATCCTGGTTGTACGCTTCCAACCAAAAGTTTTCATCTCCAGAGGTGATCACATGGTTTCGTAAAATAAGGAAGGAGGAAGCGCTTCCCCAGGTCAGCCTTGCAGGGTGCCTCTTGGGTTTTACACATCGCTGGGCTTTTGGCTCATTTGGGTTTGTGGGTTAATGCACATCCAATCTAACCATGTAATCGATAGTTGCCTTTAAAAGAAGGTCTAGTTAGGAGTGAATGAGAGATGAGAGGACTAGGTTGATATTTTTAATTGGAAGTTGAGGCATTATGTTGTTATTCAGGGGAAATACCTTAAAATAATCTTAAATACCATTCTTTGCTGAGTTTAAGATTTCATCCATATGGCTATATTGTGGGGTTGTTATTGAATGCAGTTCCTTTAAAGGATTCCCCTCACCCCCAGCAATAGTAACTCAAAACAAAATTATAATAAGATTATACTTAAATTACGTATCTTTATCTTTGATTAACAAGAGGTTTAACATAATTATACATCATTGATTTCCAAAGTTATAGATCTCCAAAGTGAGAATCCAGGATAAGCTGCTTCTGCTGCTAGCTCTGCAAACCTCAGGCTAACAGGCAGAAACCCAGGCTGCAATGGCCTCCTTGCCCCAGGCTCCTCCTCCTTGTTCCCTGCCACCTCCTCCAGACACCCTCAGGCCTTACAGCACCACTGCCAAGCTCACAGAGCTGACCCCAGAGGCAGGTTTGTGGCTGCCACAGAACTGAGGTCTACTCCACTGCCTCTCAGTGCTATCCTCCCTGAGCCCAGCCTGACCTGGTCCCCTGGAGAGGTGAGTGCTCTGGCTCCACGGAAGATGCTGGACCAGGGAGCAGCTGCTCAGAGTGTGGGTCCACAGCTGGAGGATGAGAGGTGCTGCCACAGCGGGCTTATCCCCACAGGCCACAGCCCCAACAGTGCACGAAACCTGTGCACCGGGCCTCTAGTATGGAATATTGATTAAAATTCTAAGCTCCACTCTTTACTAATCATGAGGTAGGAGATAAATCACATATGTTCTATCAAAGAATAACTCAGCCATTAATAAAGGGAAATATTTTTATTCATATATACTGACATGTACAGATTGAACTTACTGAACATCAATAGAATATAAAATGGAAACTGGTCACAATCTGCAGCTAGTAAAATATGGCTTTCACCAAAACCAGTTTGGCTCAGTGAATAGTGAGTCATCCTGCGGACTAAAGGGTCTCAGTTTTGATTCCAGTCAAGGGCATGTACCTGAGTTGCAAGCACATCCCCAATAGGAGGTGTGCAGGAGGCAGCTGATACATGATTCTCTCTCATTGATGTTTCTAACTCTCTCTCTCTCTCTCCCTTCCTCTCTGTAAAAAATCAATAAAATATATTAAATATATATTTAAATATATATTTAAATATATATTTCTCCTACCCCCCCCCTTTTTTTTATTTGAGGTATAATTGACATATATGAGATTCAAGTGGACAAGATAAAATGTGATATTTGTATATATTGCAAAATAATCACCACAGTAAGTCTAATTTAAATTCATCGCCATACAGTTACAAATATTTTTCTTATGATGATCTTTTAAGATTTACTTTTAGCAACTTTCAGATATGCAATACAGCATTATTAACTCAAGTCACTGTGCTATAAAATCCCCATGACCTATTTAAAACTCAAAGTCTTTTGATCCCCTTCACTCATGTCTCCCCTTTCTTGTCCCCAACCTCAAGCAACCACCAATCTGTTCTCTGTATCTATGAGCTCATGGGAGGGAGGACGGTACTTTTTTAGATTCACATATAAGTGAGATTATATAGATCTTTCTTTTATTTCACTTAAAATACTACTGTTAAGGTCCATCGCTTTGTCACAAATTGCAAGATTTGCTTTTGTTATGCCTAAATAATATTCCATTGTGTGCACAGTAATATGCCTCATTATGATGTTTCAAGGAATAATGGACTGATCACATATACAATAGTGGACCCATAGCTCATAGGGGAGCAAAAACCTTCCTATCACCTGGGAAGTCATAGCCATCCTAACAATGAGTTATTCACAAGGTGATGAATTTAAATTAGACTTACTGTGGTGATGCTGGTGTAAACAAACTACTGTGCTGCCAGTCATACAAAAGTGTACAAAATTATGCACAATACAAAATACTTGATAACGATATAAATGATTTTTCCTGGCTCATGTATTTACTATGCTATGCTTTTATTGCTATTTTTGTAATCCTCACCTGAGAATATGTTTTTATTGATTTTAGAGAAAAACATGGAATTGGGAGAGAAATATTGATTGGTTGCCTCCTATACCTGCCCCAACCTGCATTCTATGTATGTGCCCTAGCCAGGAATTGAACCCACAACCTTTTTGGTGTATGGGACAACACTCCAGCCAATTGAGCCACCTGGCTAGGACCTTTTACTGCTATTTTTGAGTGTACTCTTTCTATCTATAAAAATAAGTTTTCTGAAAAACAGTATGTGGAGTTACATTAGCAGCAGCCTAGCCTGTTGACTGTGTCTCTTGATATCATTCTCTCTTCTGCTTGATTTGGTCTCATATTGTTTTATGATTTTAGTGCAGTCTGACTGTACAGGAGCAATAGGCTACTAGTATATCATCTAGGTCTGTGTAAGTATAATCAATGATGTTAACACAACAATGAAATTGCCTAACAATATATTTCTCAGAATGCATCCCCTTTGTTAAGTGGCACATGACTGTGTGTGTAGGAGTGTATCACATTTTCTTTATCCCCTCAACCATCGATGACACAAGTTGATTCCATGTCTTGGCTATTGTAAGTAATGGTGCAATAAAGATAGAGGTACGGATAATTTGTCAAGTTTGAATTTTCCTTTCCTTCAGATAAATGCCCAGAAGTAAAACTGCTGGATCATACGGTAGTTCCATTTTTAATTTTTTTGGAACTTCCATGCTGTTTTCAGAAAACTTATTTTTATATTTATCTTAAAATATAAATATATTGCATATTCCCTCTAACAGTACCCACATCTTCCCTTTTCACCACATCCTTGCCACTACTACTTATTTCTTGTCTTTTTGATAGTAGATATTCCAAGAGGCATGAAGTGATGTCTCATTGTTTTGATTTGCATTTCCCTGAGGATTAACGATGTTAAGCACCTTTTTATATCCATGCTGGCCATTTGTATAACTTCTTGTAAAGTGTTGCTTTCTTCTTTTCTTGGAAAGAGATGATTGGCCAGAGGATATCCAGGAAAGCAGCTTGAACAGTCTCCTCTTGAGTAAGCTGTGGCAGTCATCAGGAAAAGTAATGTCAGTTACTTACACGTTCTCTGAGAAAGCATGTGGTTTTTGTTATCCATCTGTGTAAGAACTGCCTCACTCCATCCTCCATCTGAAGACATCATGAATGCATCAAGTTCCAAATCTTTAGTCTCTTCTTGTGGTACTGGATCGTGACTCCTGAGAAGCAGCTTTCTAAATGTGTTAGAAATAGGAAAGAGTTATTGGGAGTAGTGCCTATGAAAGAGGGCACAGAAGTAAGTGAGGGGAAGCCTTTACGTCATGATGTAGATCTGATATCTGTTAAGGAAGGAAAAAGAAAGGATTGGGAAGCAAGAGTTTCAGATTCTAGTGCAACTCTGAGAAAGTCTCAGCCACTCTACAGAGACCTCCAAAGACTTCTGCTTCGTTCAGGCACTAGCTGGACCTCCTTAGGGTTAGGACAGCAGCAGATCCCTGAGATGGCACAGGTAGAACATGTTACCTGGGTGCATGCTTCATAGCAGACTCTCTCATAGTCCAGAGCAACCACTTTTGGTCAAAACTCAGCTCTCTGAGGAGCTGTATCAGTTAGTTTTTGCTATATAACAAGCAAGCCTAAAACAGTGGCTTTAAAATAATAAAGATTTATTTCTCACACATTCGAGAGTCGACCCTGTTGATGGTGATGATCTCAGTTAGATTTGTTCACATGTCTAGGAACTGATGGCTGTCGCCTAATCTATAGCTGGTTCTCAAAAAAAAAATTGTTTTGGTTAATGTCCTCCATAATGTGGATGAGATGCCATGAAAACTTGCCTCTTATTTATATTGGTTAGCATATAGTAAACTTAGCTTGATTATATGTCGTTTTGTTTCAAGTTGCTGAACCTAGGTATGATATGAAGTGAGGTCTTACTGAAGACTGACCTCCTCTAGAGCAACTAGCACTGGCCTCAGATTTCTCATCTTTCCTCAGGCTTAGAATCCTCCTCTTACTAATGTCAGCACAAAAGAAAGCAAATGGAAATACGCAAGGCCTCTTTCACTTCTATCTCATTCTATTGGCCAATGCAAGTCACAAGGTTGAGCCCTATGTTAAGACCTATTGGGTCGGCAACTACGTAATTGCGGGTTTTACACATATATGGCTTTAGTTGAATTTTTAGGTTTGCAGACGTAGTACAAATGTAAAACACATTTTGTTATTTGATAGTTGGCTATTCAGCTGTTAATCAGTAAAAAAAGTTTTTTGATCTGTTTTGTAGTTTTTGTTTGGCATTCGTTGAAAAATGGAAAATCAAAAGGAACATTTTTGTCATATTTTGCTTTTTTATTTCCGCAAAGGGAAAAACGCATCGCAAGCTCATAAAAAGTTATGTGCTGTTTATGGTGACGAAGCCTTAAAAGAACAGCAGTGTCAAAATTGGTTTGCCAAATTTCGTTCTGGTGATTTTTCACTCAAAGATGAAAAACGCTCTGGTCGTCCAGTTGAAGTTGATGACGCCCTAATCAAAGCAATAATCAATTCGGACTGTCACAGTACAACACGTGAGATTGCAGAGAAGCTTCATGTATCACATACATGCATTGAAAATCACTTAAAACAACTTGGCTATGTTCAAAAACTCGATACATGGGTTCCTCACGAACTGAAAGAATCACAGTTAACGCAACGCATTAGCAGCTGCGATTTGCTAAAGAAACATAATGAAAATGATCCATTTTTAAAACGACTGATAACTGGCGATGAAAAATGGGTTGTTTATAACAATATCAAGCGGAAAAGATCGTGGAGCAGGCCAGGTGAACCAACTCAAACAACATCAAAAGCTGATATTCATCAAAAGAAGGTTTTGTTATAAGTTTGGTGGGATTACAAAGGAATTGTCTACTTTGAACTCTTACCACCAAACCGAACGATCAATTCTGATGTCTACATTGAACAACTAACGAAATTAAACAATGCAGTTGAAGAAAAGCGGCCCGAATTGACAAATCGAAAAGGTGTTGTATTCCATCGTGACAATGCAAGGCCACACACATCTTTGGTCACTCGGCAAAAATTAATGGAGCTTGGTTGGAATGTTTTGCCACATCCACCATATAGTCCTGACCTTGCACCATCTGATTACTTTTTGTTTCGATCTTTACAAAACTCCTTGAATGGTAAAAATTTCAATAATGATGATGATGTCAAATCGTACCTGATTCAGTTTTTTGCTAATAAAAACCAGAAGTTTTTTGAACGTGGGATTATGATGCTGCCTGAAAGATGGCAAAAGGTCATTGATCAAAATGGGCAATACATTACAGAATAAAGTTATTTAGTTCCATGAAAAAATTGTCTTTGATTTTCTTTAAAAAATCCGCAATTACTTAGCTGCCGACCCAATAGGAATGGAGGGCACTGAAAAGTTACATGGCTTCTCATCATTGATGTTTCTGTACATGCCTCCTTCTCCCTTCCTCTCTGAAATCAATAAAAATATATTTTTAAAAAGTTACATGGCAAAGGATAAATACTAGGGAAGGTTGGAGGCCTGGAGTCTTCATTACAAACCACGACAGAATCCAGAATGATTATGAAGAGGTTAGTAGTCTCTTTTTTCAATGTGAAATGTCTGCTAACAGTGACAGTACTAGATATCAGAAACCAGAGGAAGGTCAGAAATATGAGAACAATCACAAATATCACAAGAATCATTTGAAAACCCCTTTATATCCAGTTTTCACATTGGCCTAACCCCAATCAGAAGAAAATGTCCCATCCTAGCTGGTTTGGCTCAGAGCATAGAGCATTGGCCTGAAGACTGAATGGTCCTGAGTTCAATTCTAGTTAAGGGCCTGGTTGTGGGCTTGATTCCCAATGAGGGACATGCAGGAGACAGCCAATCAATGTTGCTCTCTCATTGTTGATGTTTCTATCTCTCTCCCTTCCTCTCTGAAATCAATAAATTTTTTTTTAAAGAAAATTCCCATGAATCACTGGCCAACTTTAGATAAACAGCCTTTTTTTCTTTATTAACTGATTATTCTAATTTTCCTAAAGCATTCTTTTTTTTTAAGTTGGACAAACAAGTTTATTTGTAAATTTAGTCAAACTTCATAACTGACCTAAAAACTTCAATAGAAGAATAATTTTAAAACCCACTTAGAAGACCAGCTCTATAAAGTGATTTCCCCAGGACCATGTACCAGCATTTCTAATGAGATGTATTAGCTACTGCACAGATTCTGCCTTGGAGGCCCTAAAAAATTGAGGGCATTTAATATCTAGAACCATTTAAGCAAAATGTTTACACTAGTCTCTTAGACTTCTTTTCCTTGAGTTTGTTTTTATGTGCCTGTTTGGACCACCATCAGATAAAAAAAATAGTTTGGAAACACCAATGAGAGCTAGGAACTCTTGATTTAATGGTGAAATCTGGTTGTAAGCTATCCCTTTAAGCTGTTTACAAATGTGAGCACCTGGGGAAGGAATTCCCCTCTCTGAGCTGTAGTTCTATGTGTGAGAACAACATTGCAGCCCATACACAGTTCAAAGGCTGGTCTGAATGAATTACAGTGAGGCCTGGTTCACAGTGAGA
>NW_023425502.1:30000-62149 GCF_014108245.1 Pipistrellus kuhlii | reverse complement strand
GAGAGAGATGAGAGAGAGAGAGAGAGGGAGAGAGAGAGAGAGGGAGAGGGAGAGAGGGAGAGAGAGAGGGAGAGAGGGAGAGAGAGGAGGAGAGGGAGAGAGACCCCTTGCCTGCAGCCCCAGCAAGGGTCCCCCTAAGGGCTTCTTCCTGAGAGTCAGAGGCACACGGAAGAGGGAGGGAGGGAGGGGGAAAGGGAGATAGAGACAACACAGGAAGGAAGGAAGGAAGGAAGGAAGGAAGGAAGGAAGGAAGGAAGGAAGGAAGGAAGGAAGGAGATGGAAGGAAGGAAAGAAGGAAGGAAAGAGGAAGGAAAGAGGAAGAAAAGAAGGGAGGAAGGAAGGAAAGAAGCAAGGAAGGAAGGAAGGAAGGAAGGAAGGAAGGAAGGAAGGAAGGAAGGAAAGAGGAAGGAAAGAAGGAAGGAAAGAGGAAGGAAGGAAGGAAGGAAAGAGGAAGGAAAGAGGAAGGAAAGAAGGAAGGAAAGAGGAAGGAAGGAAGGAAGGAAAGAGGAAGGAAAGAGGAAGGAAAGAAGGGAGGAAGGAAAGAAGGGAGGAAGGGAGGGAGGAAGTGAGGGGAGAAGGGAGGAGGAGGGAGAGGGTGCCAGGCCTCGGGAGGACAGGCGTGTGAGCGCAATGACACCCCCACAGTGACCTCAGACCTCAGAACCCTCCGCCCCGCGCCCCCATCTCCCTTCCCCCCCGAAGCTCCCTCTGGAGGGGCCCCGGCCCAGCACCCGGGCTCCATGCCGCTCCGGCCCCGGCCACCTGTCGCCGGGGCCTGAGAGGGACCGGCTGGGGAGATTGACAGGGCGCTGAGCCTCCTAATGCCGAGCGGAAAGGGCTCTGCGGTCTGCTGACCGGCCGGTGCCCCGGGAACCCGATTAGGGGCCTGGTGACAGGGCCCCGGCGGGCGGCTGTGGGGAGCCGGGCCCCAGGGCCGTCCGTGGCCCGGTCTCGTGGCCGTGGCTGAGGGGGCGGCCTGGGGGCTCCCGTCCTGGTGGGGAAGTTTCCCCCGGGGCCTTTTCACCGGGTCCTCTCGGGGCTGGGGTGCTGCCCGAGCCCCCGATGTGTCCCAGGGTCACCTCCTCTGTGGGCATCCATCCCTCTCTGCCCCCAGGATGCTTCCCGTGTCCTCCTAGCTCAGCCCATTTCTCTGCAGGAAGCCGGGGCGGACCTGAGCTCAGACCTGAGGGGAAGGGGGCGTTGACTCCTCAGCTCATTTATAAAAACTACAGGGATGAAAAAACTGACCTCTGACCTCGTGGGCCGTGTGAGAATTTTTTAAAAATATTTTTTATTGATTTCAGAGAGGAAGGGAGGGAGAGAGATTAAAAAAAACAAACAAAACCCCTCCATGTTGAGAGAGAATCCTGGACCGGCTGCCTCCTGCACGCCCCCCACTGGGGATGGAGCCCGCAACCCACTGCCCACGGTCCAGCCCACTGCCCACGGCCCACAGCCCAGCTCACTGCCCACGGCCCAGCTCACTGCCCACGGCCCAGCTCACTGCCCACAGCCCAGCTCACTGCCCACGGCCCAGCCCACTGCCCACGGCCCAGCTCACTGCCCACGGCCTAGCCCACTGCCCACGGCCCAGCCCACTGCCCACAGCCCAGCTCACTGCCCACGGCCCAGCTCACTGCCCACAGCCCAGCTCACTGCCCACGGCCCAGCCCACTGCCCACGGCCCAGCCCACTGCCCACGGCCCAGCTCACTGCCCACGGCCCAGCCCACTGCCCACGGCCCACGGCCCAGCCCACTGCCCACGGCCCAGCTCACTGCCCACGGCCCAGCCCACTGCCCACTGCCCACGGCCCAGCCCACTGCCCACGGCCCAGCCCACTGCCCACAGCCCAGCTCACTGCCCACGGCCCAGCTCACTGCCCACAGCCCAGCTCACTGCCCACGGCCCAGCCCACTGCCCACGGCCCAGCCCACTGCCCACGGCCCAGCCCACTGCCCACGGCCCAGCTCACTGCCCACGGCCCAGCCCACTGCCCACGGCCCACGGCCCAGCCCACTGCCCACGGCCCAGCTCACTGCCCACGGCCCAGCCCACTGCCCACTGCCCACGGCCCAGCCCACTGCCCACGGCCCAGCCCACTGCCCACAGCCCAGCTCACTGCCCACGGCCCAGCTCACTGCCCACGGCCCAGCCCACTGCCCACGGCCCACGGCCCAGCCCACTGCCCACGGCCCAGCCCACTGCCCACGGCCCAGCCCACTGCCCACGGCCCAGCCCACTGCCCACGGCCTAGCCCACTGCCCACGGCCCAGCCCACTGCCCACGGCCCAGCCCACTGCCCACAGCCCAGCTCACTGCCCACGGCCCAGCCCACTGCCCACGGCCCAGCCCACTGCCCACGGCCCAGCCCACTGCCCACGGCCCACGGCCCAGCCCACTGCCCACGGCCCACGGCCCAGCTCACTGCCCACGGCCCAGCCCACTGCCCACGGCCCACGGCCCAGCCCACTGCCCACAGCCCAGCCCCACTGTCCACGCCAGTGGCAGGCCTCTCCGCCTTCTGCCTCCTGCCCTCCCCCACCCAGCGTGGCCAAGGTGTGGGCCGTGTCTCATCCTCCTGTCTCTCCCCCACTCACACAGCCCCACAGGCTCCCGGGGACAGGGCCCTCTCCTCTCTCTCTGGACGTCCTCGCAGCACCCACCCCTCCTCTCTCTCTCCCTCCCTCACCCCGGGCTGTTCCGCCAGGGGATGGGCTCCCCCAGGCAGCGACCTGAGCACCCCAAACCCGTGGCCCACGGCAGGCAGGAGGGCGTCTGTCTCGGGGTCACGCTCCTGGCCCCCCCCAGCGCAGGTCCCCGGGAGGGAGGGCTCCCTGTGGAACGTCCTGGGGGCAGGGAGCGGCGGCCTGGCCGACGGACATTCAGTGCCTCTCGGATCTGAGGATAGCCACCCGCTTCGTCAGCTCTCCCGCCAGAGGCACCCACGGGGGCGAGGAGGCGCTGGGCCACGGGACAGGCCGGCCAGGCCACGGGCAGTCACCCGTGGCGGGGAGGGAGGCGGAGGGCGGGGAGGCCAGGGCCCAGGCATCTGAGCACAGGGAGCCCCCGTCTCCAGGGCCCCCAGGAGGCCAGGTCAGAGGCGCCCGGCCAGGAATCCGAAGAGAATGATGTATTTGTTTGCAATCTATTTTTAATGTCCGTCAACACGACCTCCGGGAGCCAGGGCCTGGCCCGGCCGCCCGGCCGGCTCCCGCGTGGCCCCCGAGGACTGGCTCCGAGGTCACAGGGCCCCCTGCGGGGGGACAGCTGGCCCCGGAGGGAAGGCTGCAGCACCCTCACCCCCACCCCCCAGCCTCTGCCAGCCGCCCCCAGGCCGCGTCCTGGCAGCTTGTTTGGTACGAGAAGTCTGATTAGAAACGGTCGCAGGCTCAGCCACCGCAGCTGCTGGGGTGGGTGGGACAGGCGAGCTTTGCCCCGGCCGGCGGCCAGCGTGGCTCCGGGGCTGAGTGGCGACCTAGGAGCCAGGAGGTCACGGTTCCATTCCCAGCAGGGGCACAGGCCGGGTGGCGGGCTCCGTCCCCAATGGGGGGCGTGCGGAAGGCAGCTGATCCGTGATTCTCTCTCCTCATGGATGTTTCTCTCTATTTCTCTCTCCCTCTCCCTTCCTCTCTGAAATCAATTTTAAAAATAAAAAAAAAAAGTAAAAAATGACCACCCTGACCGGTGTGGCTCAGTGGATAGAGCGTCGGCCTGCGGACTGAAGGGTCCCAGGTTCCATTGAAGTCAAGGGCATGCACCTTGGTTGCGGGCACATCCCCAGGTGGGGGCGTGCAGGAGGCAGATGGTCGATGTTTCTCTCTCATCGATGTTTCTAGCTCTCTATCCCTCTCCCTTCCTCCCTGTTCACCATGCACTCCAGACAAGGTGCAGCGAGGTGCATCGGGCGTCCTTCAGCCCATTGACCAGGTGGGAAGACCGAGGCCCAGAGGGAGGCTGTGAGGCCAGGTAAGTGGCAGCTCCCTGGTCAGCAGGCCCCCCCATTCGCCCCCCCCCCCCCCCCAGGCTCTGTTCCTCAAGGGCGGAAAGCCTCCTAAGCCGCCAGCTGGGAGTCAGGGCGAGGCTCCTAAGTGTGAAGAGAGGTGTAAGAACGGGATTAGTTCTCCACGCGGCTGCCGGGCCTCCTGGGACCCGCGGGCAGGGCCGGGCGGCTGGCGAGGACGCCGGCGGTGACCTCAGGGCTGTGCCGGCGCCGGGCGGGCCCGCGGCCAGGACGCCGGCTCACTTTCTGCAGCTTCTGCTTCTCGCCCAGGCCCCGGCCGGGGGCCAGGGTCTGCCGCCCAGGGCGTCCCAGGAGATCCATCTCAAGCCCCCGCACCCCGCACCCCGCACCCCGGGAGGGCGAGGAGACCCTGCCCCCGCCCCCCGCCCCCCACCCGCGGTTCCTCCCCCGGAGCCTTCCGGGCGGCGGCCGGCCGGAGGGCGATGTCCTGGGCCCCGGCCACGGTTCTCCCGGGTTAATCGCCACCGCAGGGAATGTGAGCCGGCCCTGTTTCCCTACAACAAGCCTGTCGCCTGGTGGGGTAATCGCCCGCTTTCTCAGGTGACAGCGGCTGCCGGCCCGGGGAGACATGTCCTCAGTCTGGGGGCGCCGCCTCCCCCAGAGGCTCCGGACCGGGGAGCAGGGTGGCCGGGCAGCGACGGACGGACAGCCGGAGGGTGAGGTCTGCCCGTGAGTGGGTCCGGGGGAGCCTGCGGGGCCCCCTCGCCAGCCCGCCCCCCTTGGCTGACCTCCCCCTGCCCCCCACTTGTCCTTTGAGGGGACAGGGGCAAACGTCTCACCTTTCCCGCTCTGCTTAACGAGCCCGGCCCCTCCGGGCACTTCGCACGTCGTAGACACCTGACGCCTGTTTGTTGATTCACACGCCCGCTGCCCGCCTGGCCCGTTCGCCCTGTCCCCCTTCCAGAGGAGCCTGTTCTCAACCCGGCTGGAATGTTCACCATGCGCTCCGGACAAGTGTCCAAGGTGCTACCAGTCCGCGGGTGAGCGCCCGGGGGGGCCGGGGGCAGGGGGTGCGATTCTCACCTCCGAGATCCATGGGAGCCGGTGAAGGGCCCGGCCTCGTCGCCCATCTCGCCCGGAGCCCCGCGGTGCGACCCAGGGTGAGAGAGAGAGGGGGCCGGAGGCGGGCGAGGACCCCTGGGTGGCCCTTCCCCCCCCCCCCCCCCCGGGTCACCGCGGGGCTGACCTCAGGGCTGACCGTGCAGGCATCCTGACCTTTGGTGCCGAGGAGCAGGTGTGCGAATGAGTCAGGTGCATGGACGGACGGCCCTTTTTGGGTTTTTAAAAAATTTTTATTTTAAAAAAATATATTTTATTGATTTTTTTTAATTTATTTTTTTTTTGCAGAGGGGAAGGGAGAAGGATAGAGAGATAGACACATGGATGAGAGAGAAACATCAATTCAGCTTCCTCCTGCACGCCCCCCCCCAATGGGGGATGTGCCCGCAACCAAGGTACATGCCCTTGACCGGAATCGAACCCGGGACCCTTCAGTCCGCAGGCCGACGCTCTATCCACTGAGCCACACCAGTGAGGGCTAAAATATATTTTTTTTATTGATTTCAGAGAGGGAGGGAGAGGAGAGAGAGAGAAACATCTATGGGGAGAGAGAACCATCGAGCGGCTGTCTCTTGTCCGCCCCACCCTGGGGCCGGAGCCCACAACCCTGGGCATGTGCCCTGACTGGGAATCGAACCCGGGACCCTTCCGTCCGCAGGCCGACGTTCTATCCGCTGAGCCACACCAGCCAGGGCGGGAACAATGACTTCTACGTAGAAGGCACCCCAAGACACGGACCCCTGCAGGATTTATTCTGGTCTAACGGCCAGCCAGCCTGGGGAGACCCCGGGTTGGGTGTGAGCCACGCAGCACGGAGCCATGTCTCCCGTGGCCACCAGAGGGCAGTGCGGGCCGCTCATGACAATGACATTGACACCCCCCCCCCCCTTCCAAATGTTACCCACTCGCCTGGTTCCGAGCTGCTTAAAAAAAAAAAACTATATAAAAGGGGACGATTTTCGACCTTTTTCATCTCTCAGCACGCGTGCGCTAGTCACTCGCATGCCGCGGCGCACCGAAACGCACGTTTTATGGTTTTCAGGTCTGTTGGCTCACATCCCTAACTGGCATTTCAAGATTTTTTGAGGACAAAGCCCCTGAACCCGTCTTTATTGACATCGCTGTGGCTGCCTGCTCCTTCCGTACGAAATGCTTCCTCTTGAACATAGCAGGACGGAGCCCCCCTCGCCCCTCTCTGGACCCCGAGAAGCGCGGCGGCTTCTCGGACCCTTCCCGTTACACGTTCGGGAAGCCCGACGGTCCCTTTTCGCGTCCGCTCGGGGTTGAAACTTGCCACCTGGTCCCTTGCGCAAAGCGCCTGCGCCCCGGCGAGGGCGGGCCCTGTTGCCTGGGCGACAGCCCGGTGGGGCTGACGGGCTGCGGCAGCGGCCAATAGGAGCGGGGAGGGGCGGGGCCGGCTGGGTCCGGCGCACGCGCGCGCGCACGCCGCGGGGGTTCGCTGGGGAGCGGACGGGCGTGGGGGGAGGGGTGCGCGATCGGGGCGGACGGGGGGTCCCCGCGTGACCCCAGAGCTCGGGTGTGAAGGGCGCCGGCCTGGCCGACGGGTCAGGGCTCCCGGATTCTGCGTCCAGGTCTCTGATCGGGCCCTGGTCGGGCCGAGGCGGTGGGGGGCCGCGGGGCGGGGATCAGCGGGCCCGGGAGGGGATCAGGGGGGCTGCGGGGCGCCCCCTCTTTCTTCCGGGCTCCTCGAGGCGGTGGGGGGCCGCGGGGCGGGGATCAGCGGGCCCGGGAGGGGATCAGGGGGGCTGCGGGGCGCCCCCTCTTTCCTCCGGGCTCCCCGAGGCTGGTGGGGGGCGGAATCGCTGCCCTGGGCGCCGGGTCCATCGAGGAGTCCCAGGGGCCCGGGCGCCCAGTCTCCCTCCACCCCACCCCCACCCCGCTGACCCCCGGCCCCGCTGACCCCAGCCCCGCTGACCCGGCCCCGCTGACCCCGGCCCCGCTGACCCCGGCCCCGCTGACCCGCCCCCCTCCGCAGGTGTCCGCCTCCGGCCCCAGGATGGCCAGCGCGAAGCTCCTGTGCGTGGTGGCGGCGCTCGGCTGCCTGCTGGCGCCCCGGGTCCGGGCCAACAAGGTGAGGGCGGGGCCTGGGCACGGGGACGGGCTGTGGACGGGGCGCCGCCCGCCCCCTGCAGGGGCCCTGCCTGGGGGGTGGGGGTGAGGGGACGCGTGGGTTCCAGCCTGGGGTTCTGGGGTGGGGGGACCCCCTGAGTTGTCCACACTTTCCTTTGGCTCCGGGGTCCCCTAGGGGGTCTAGTAACTATAGCAACGCCCTCTGGGTGTCAGGTCCTCCCCAGGGGGAGGGTCTCTGTTGTTTTTTAATATTTTATTGGGTTTTTTTTTAAATATATATTTTATTGATTTTTCACAGAGAGGAGGAGAGAGATAGTTAGAAACATCGATGAGAGAATCATCGATCAGCTGCCTCTTGCACACCCCCCACTGGGGATGTGCCCGCAACCAAGGTACATGCCCTTGACCGGAATCGAACCCAGGACCCTTCAGTCCGCAGGCCGACGCTCTATCCACTGAGCCAAACCGGTCCCGGCTATTGGTGTTTTTTTTTACAGAGAGGGAGGGAGAGGGAGAGAGAGTTAGAAACATGAGCAAGAAACCTTGATCAGCTGCCTCCTGCACACCCCCGCCCCCCACTGGGGATGCGCCCGCAGCCAAGGTCCATGGTACAAGGTACAGCCAAGGCGATCTCGTTGGATTTTTAAAATATATATATTTTATTGATTTTTTACAGAGGGGAAGAGAGAGGGAGAGTTAAAAACATCGATGAGAGAGAAACATCCATCAGCTGCCTCCTGCACACCCCACACTGGGGATGTGCCTGCCACCAAGGTCCATGCCCTTGACCGGAATCGAACCCGGGACCCTTCAGTCCGCAGGCCGACGCTCTATCCACTGAGCCACACCGGCCAGGGCTCGTTGGCTTTAAGTGATTCATAAACCAGGCAGCGCGACCTGGTAGCTAGAAGGGTGCTCCGAGGGGGGCGGTGGGTGGGGGTACAGGGAGGAAGGATTTTCCGGGGAGAAGGTGGGGAAGGGAGCTGTTGACAAGGGGATGGGGGAAATGGGTTTTTGGGGGCCTGGACGTCTTTGGGGGAGAGGAAGGGGCGGTGTTCTGTTCTGTGGGGGACGGAGAGGAACCAGGTGGCAGGTGACCTGCCCGGCAAACCCCTGATTGGTCGACTAAGACGTTTCCGGGAAAGACCGACCACTGTTCGGCCGGGAATGTATCCCGGGTTTGGGGCCCCTCGGGAACCCCTAACTGGGGTGAGAGTACCTGTGGCCTCGTCCCTTACGGCTTCAGAGGGGCAGCTTGCCTCTCCCCGTGGGAGCCACCCACTCTGTCCCCCTCACCCCGTTCCTTAAAGCGGGGGAGAGGCCAGCCCCCAGGGCGACTGAACTGAGGGGCACACACAAGTGTGGGCGCGGGTCACCGGCTCCCCGATCCTTCACCGACCTCCGGGGCGGTACCTCTGTGCCTCCTCTGCCCCGGGGCAGCCCCCCTGCAGAGGTGGGGGGGGACCTGATCCGGGTACGTGGGGCCGGTGAAGGCCCCATCCCCTGGCGGGCCGCCTCCCGGAGGGAGCAGGGAGCCCAGAGTCGGAGTCGCGGGGGCCCTGCGCCCGGGCCCCCTGACGCCGGCCCCGCCCGCAGAGCTCCGAGGACATCCGGTGCAAGTGCATCTGCCCGCCGTACCGCAACATCAGCGGCCACATCTACAAGCAGAACGTGTCGCAGAAGGACTGGTGAGGCTGGGCGTGCAGCAGGGCTGCAGCGGGGCCCGGGGGCGGGGGTCCCTCACGCTCGGGGTGGGCCGAGGCAGGGCCGGGGCCCGGGGTGCAGGGAGCGTTTCTACCACGGGGTCCTCAGGAACCAGGCGCCCCATCTTTGCCTCGTCGCGCGCGCGCGCGCGCGTGCGTGCGCGCGCGCGTGCGCGCCCGTGTGCGCGCCTGTGTGTGGTAAGACCATTTAAAATCTCTCGCAACTTAAAAAAAAAAAAAAATATATATATATATATATATATATATATATATATATATATATATATATATTTAAAATTTTTATTTCAGAGAAGGAGGGAGAGGGAGAGGGAAACATCGATAATGAGAGAGAGAATTTTGGATCAGCTGCCTCCTGCACACCCCACACTGGGGATGGAGCCCACAACCCGGGCCTGGGCCCTGATCAGGAACGGAACCCTGACTTCCTGGTTCATAGGTCAACGCTCAACCTGCCGGCCGGCTCAGCATATCTCGAGTGTACAGTACACTTTTTTTTTTTTTAATGCATTTTATTGATCTTTTACAGAGAGGAAGGGAGAGGGAGAGAGAGCTAGAAACATGGATGAGAGAGAAACATCCATCAGCTGCCTCCTGCACACCCCCCACTGGGGATGTGCCCGCAGCCAAGGTCCATGCCCTTGACGGGAATCGAACCCGGGACCCTCCAGCCCGCAGGCGGATGCTCTGTCCGCTGAGCCACACCGGCTAGGGCTACAGCACACTGTTAACTGCCTTCACCTGCTGTCCGTCGGACCCCCAAAGGTTTTAGCTCAGGAGGCCCCGGGACCCCGTCTGGGTGGTCACCGTTCAGAGGGCGCCGGGTACGAGCCGAGGGACGCCGGCCCTCACCGGGCGCCCACGCCCACGCCCACGGCCGTGGTGTCTGTTGCAGCAACTGCCTGCACGTGGTGGAGCCCATGCCGGTGCCCGGGCATGACGTGGAGGCCTACTGCCTGCTGTGCGAGTGCCAGTACGAGGAGCGCAGCACCACCACCATCAAGGTGACCGCGGGCTCATTCCGGGACGTTCCGGGCCCTGTGGGACCGCCCCTGGGCGGGCCTGTCCCAGGCAGGCACGGGGACCCACTGGCCGCCCCTCGACCCAGCCGCCCTGGGACCTCTGTCCGGGGCGCCCCTTACTCTGGGGGTGCGAGCCTGGGAGGCGCCTGCAGGGCCGAAGCTGGCTTTTCTGTAAAACAACTCAGTGGGAGCCTCTCCCTACAGCAGGGGATGGGCGGTCGCCGTCCTGCCCCTGGCCCTCCGCTCCCTGCTTCCCTCTCAGCCGGCCTGCTCCTAGCGATGGGGGTGGTACCCCCAGGTCTATTCTCCTCGGCCTCGGACCCCAGGCCCTGCCTGGCCCCCTCCCCACCACCCCATAGTGTCCACGCTTTCCACCCTGAGCTGATCCCTCTGCACCCCGCAGGCCCCTTCCTGCCGCCAGCTGGGCCCCCGGGACACCCTGACCCACTCGTCTCCCCATGCCTGTCTCTGGCTGCGGGAGGACGGAGGGCGACCGTGGGTGTCCACAGGGCGCTGCGTCTGGGCAGGGAGGGCGCTGGGGTCTCGGGAGGTCCTGGGTGGCGCCGGCCGAGGCCGTGCTCACGGCGCCTCCCCCAGGTGATCATCGTCATCTACCTGTCGGTGGTGGGCGCGCTGCTGCTGTACATGGCCTTCCTGATGCTGGTGGACCCGCTGATCCGCAAGCCGGACGCCTACACCGAGCGGCTGCACAACGAGGAGAGCGAGGTGAGGGGGGGGGTGCGCACGCGGGGGTGTGAGTGTGTGTGTGTGCGCGAGTGTGTGTGTGAGAGTGTGTGTGAGTGTGTGTGTGTGTATATGTGTGAGTGTATGTGTGTGTGAAAGTGTGTGTGTGAGTGTGTGTGTGTGTGTATGTGTGTGTGTGTGTGTACAAGTGTGTGTGTGTGTCTCCTGTCCTCTGTGTGTGTGTGAGTGTGTGTGTGTGCACGCGAGTGTGTGTGTGAGAGTGTGTGTGTGTGAGTATGTGTGTGTGTGTGTGTCCCGCCGTCCCCCAGCCCTGCGCCCCCTCCTGCTCAGTGTGCCATGCGTCACCCCAACTACTGACGTCAGAGAGGAAGGGAGGGAGAGAGAGGAACATCCATGAGGAGAGAGAGTCACGGACCGGCTGGCTCCTGCACGCCCCTCACTGGGGAGGGAGTCCACAACCCGGGCCTGTGCCCTGACCGGGAACCGAACCCTGACTTCCTGGCTCACAGGTTGACGCTCGACCACTGAGCCACCTGGCCGGGCCCGGCTCCTGTTCTTGCCTCAGGGGGGAGTGGGGCCGCCCTGTGCGCCCCGTGAGGCGGGGGGTGGGGGCCCTGGACAGAGCCGGGGCGGGGGCACCAACGCCGCCCGCGGGAATTTGGGGGTCGGCTCAGAGCATCCCCAGCTCAGGATGGAGGTGGAGGGGCAGGAGGCTCCCGGCCGAGGCTGGAGGGCTCAGGCGGGTCCGGCTGCCTCTGGGCACGTGCCCGCCCACTGCCCGCGGCCCTGCCTCCGGCTCCCGGGGCGGGCAGAGCCGAGCGGCCGTGGGGGGCGCCGGCGCCGGGTGGTCCGTGTGTGGAGGAAGCCGTGCCTACCCGGTTATTAATGCCCCCGGGGCCGGGGGCGCTGATAGTCGCTGGGGCGGAGGCTGAGGCGGTAATTGCAGCCTGGCCGTGTAATTGCGAGGTGCACGCTGATTACAGCCCACGGTCCCGGAATGCACGGCCCCCGGCTCCCGGCTCCCGGCAGCCTCGGCCCCCGGCTCCTGGACGAGGGGCGGGGAGGGGCAGGCCTTTCCCGGGTCTGAGCCGGCCCGGCCCCTGGAGGTGCCCCCACATTGAGTCCGAGCTCTCGGTGCCTCTGGGTGGGGGCCCAAGGGTGGGGCGGGGTCAGTGGGGTCAGTCTGGCTCCTGGAGCAGAACGGGGGGGGGGTCGAGGGTGGCAGGTTTGGGCTGAATAGGAGGGAGGACTGCCCCCCCCCCCACCATGAGGGCCTCGGTGGCCAATGTTGGGGTGCCGGGGGGCAGGGCAGGGGATGCTGGCAGAGGGAGGTGATAGGGCGTCTGAGGCCGGACCTGAGGGCCCAGCTCCACCCAGGGGGTCGGGGGGAGGAGGGTGTCTCCCGGGCGGCGTGAGGGGCCTGGGCTCCTGCCAGCACCCCACGCCACGATGCCCCCACTTGTCGCTCCAGGCGCAGGAGGCGGACGGTGGGGAGGAGGCAGTGGGAGGCGCCATCGGGGGCTCACGCCTCCGTGTGTGAATCTGGGAGGGCCCCCCGGCGGAGGAGGCAGCTCTGAGGACAGTGGCTGCCCGGCTGGGGGGCAGCAGGGCTCCTCCTGGTCCTGGACGGTGAGGGCCCCGCCAGCCCGCCCCCTCCCCTCAGGGCACTGGGGACGGGGTGCCGGGGGTGTGGGGTGAGACAGAACGGCAGGTCCCAGAGCCACTCGGCTGACGGGCGGGGGCGGGGGCGGGGGCCGGGCCCGGGGTCTGGAGAGTTTCACTAAGGGAACAGGAGGGGGCTCCCCCGGGCTGGGGGGGTCTTAGCTTGCACCCCGAGAGGAGGAGCCTCTGGACAGGCCCCCCTCGGCCTCTGCGACAGGGTGACCCCGAGAAGGGAGCTGTCCAGGCCCCCACGCCCCAGCCCCTCCCCGCACCCCACACCCCGCACCCCACGCCCCGCGCCCCACAGCCCACACCCCGCGCCTCGCGCCTTGCGCCCCACAGCCCACACCCCACACCCCGCAACCCACACCCCGCACCCCGCGCCCCCCGCCCCGCACCCCACACTCCACGCCCCGCGACCCCCGCCCCGCGCCCGCGCCCCGCGCCCCGCGCCCCGCGCCCCCGCCCCGCACCCCGCGCCTGCGCCCCGCGCCCGCGCCCCACACCCCGCGCCCCGCGCCCCGCGCCCCGCGCCCGCGCCCCACAGCTCACACCCCGCACCCCGCGCCCCGCGCCCCGCGCCCGCGCCCCACAGCTCACACCCCGCACCCCACACCCCCCGCCCCGCACCCCGCGCCCCGCACCCCGCGCCCCGCGCCCGCGCCGCTCCGCAGATGAAAGCCAGCGTGCCCCTTTGAAAGCGGGCGCCGGGCGCTGGGCGTGGCCTCCGGGATTCCGGCGGCTTTGGGCTAATCCCCGGCTCAGACGCCTCTGAGGGAGGAAGCCAGCGTGTTTGCCGGGACAGAGCGGGGCTGCTCAGAGTGGGGGTTCGTCCTCTTTGAAGAGCGAGCGCCGGGGGTGTGGGCGCGGGGGTGCTGCCCAGGGCCTGGCCCGGTCCCCGCCGGGCGCGGGGACAGCGCGGGGGACCTGCAGGCCGGGGCTGGCGAGGACTCGGGGCCACGAGAACGGCCCTTCCCAGCGAGCGGTGGGCAGCGCCGACTAAGGGCCCCTCGTCCGTCCGTCCGCCCGTCCGTCCGGGGAGAAGGCACAGCCCAGAGGGGCCGCCCTGGTCCTGGGAGGGCGCACGGGGGGGGGGGGGGGGGGGGGCGTCCACGGGCGCCTCCAGCCGAGCCCTGGCCCGCCCGGCGCTGTCCGCGGTGCTGAACCCGGATCCCCTCCCTGAGCCTGGAACCGGCGGCGGTGCTGACCCAGCCCCAGGCCGCGGGCTGGCCCTCGGGGATGAGTGGTGTCCTGAGAGGCCTCGCCCCGCGCGGCCGGGGTTGTGGGAGGGGCGGCCCGGCAGCCGGGGCAGAGGGCAAGCCGCGTGGGAGGCGAGGCCAGGGGTTCGAGGCCCGCCCGCCCGCTCGGGCGCCAGAGACAGGGCCTCGGAGGGGACAGGGCGGGCACACGTGGACCTGCCCTCGGCCGCCATCGCTGCAGAGCCCGCGAGGCCAAGGCCGGGCTGGGCGTCTGGGACACGGACCGTTAGCCCCACGGAGGCGGGGGCTGCAGCTGGGGTCCCGGGGGTGTGGGCATGCTCCCCGATGTGCTGCCCGGGCCCCACCCCCTCCCGGGCAGAAGGAGCCGCAGGCTGAGCCTCTCCTGCCCCCCAGCCCCCCAGGAGGGACGAGTTGGGCCGGGGGGGGGGGCTGAGGGAGGCCCTAAGGCCTCAGCGTCCACCTCGCCCAGACGCCACGCCGAGGCCCGTCCGTGGCACCGGGCAGCGAGCGCCCACCGGGCAGTGCCCACAGGGTGCGTGGCCAGCCCTGCGGGGCAGGGAGCACCTCCAGCCTCCCCCCTCGCCAGGCCCCTCTGCCGCTGCCCGCTCCCGGCCCCCCACGCTCCCCTGGCACCCCCTCTCCCCGCCCTCTCCCCGCCCGGCAGCTGCGTGGCGACAGAAGCCGTGCCAGCGGGCGCTCGCCGGGCGCTCTGTGCCGGGAGCCGCGCTAATCCCCCCGAGCCCGTGGCAGGAGATGAGAGGCCGGGGGCCGGGAGGAAATCCCCGCGCGGGGGGGCTCGGCTCTAATTCCCCCGAGATCAGCGCGGCCGCAGGAAGTGAGGGGCGTCAGCCGGCGAGGTGGTAATTAGGGCGGATGTGCCTCGGAGGGCGGGAGGAGGCCCGGGAGCAGGCCCGGGAGCACGGGGACGGGGGCTCCTCTGTCCCAGGAGCAGGGACCGGGAGGCGGGTCCGGCCCCGGGGTCCCATCCCTGCCCCCTGCCCTCTGCCCCCTGCGTGGCATCTCGTCCACCCAGCAGCCCCCTCGGGGGACCCTCCGCTCCCCTCCTCCCACCCACAGCCTCTCGCTGCCCCCGTGACCTCTGGGGGCCACACTCGGGCTCCCTCTCCTGCGGAGGCCCAGCCCTGGCCGGTGTGGCTCAGTGGGTAGAGCGTCGGTCTGCAGACCGAAGGGGTCCTGGGTTCGATTCCGGTCCAGGGCGCATGCCGGGTTCCCAGTGTGGGGCGTGCAGGAGGCAGCCGATGGGTGATTCTCGCTCGTCATGGATGTTTCTCTCTCTCTCTCTCCCTTCCTCTCTGAGATCAATAAAAATATATAAAATAAATAAATAAGGGGCCCAGGCTCCGCAGGGGGCGGGGGTCAGGGGTCAGGGGTCGTCCTGCAGACTCCACACCTGGGGGGTCGCACCGGCGGGCCGGGCTCTACGGGGACCACGGCCGTGGGGAGGGGCCTGCCCTGGGGGCCCGGACCTCGGGCGGCTCCCGAACCCCCCTCTCCCCTTCCTCCCGCAGGACGCTCGCTCCGCGGCCGCCGCCGTGGCCTCGCTGGGCGGCGCCCGGGCCAACACGGTGCTGGAGCGTGTGGAGGGCGCACAGCAGCGCTGGAAGCTGCAGGTGCAGGAGCAGAGGAAGACCGTGTTCGACCGGCACAAGATGCTCAGCTAGGCGGCCGCCGGCCTCTGCCAGGGACCGGCCACGGGACCGGCCACGGGACCGGCCACGGACCGGCCACGGCCACGGCCACGCCGCCCCCACCCTACAGCCCCGCCCGGGCCGGCCCCACGGCAGCACCGGGGCGTCCTGGTCTCCGTGGCCACGTTCCCGCTGGTGTAACCGGGGAGCGTGGGGCCCCGGCCTCCAGCCCATCCGCTCAGGTCTCCGTGGCCCCGGGAGGGGGCGGAGGGCGGGGGGGGCGGTTTCGGGCGCCACGTTTCCAGCCCCACAAGTCTGAGTGTCCTCGCGCCCCGGGAGGCAGATCCAGGCCCCTGCCACTCCCCGTGGGGACGCGTGGTGCCTGCAGCGCCCTCTGGAGGCCCGGCTTCCCGCCCAGGAGCAGGCAGGGCTATGCTCGGGGCCTGCCCTCACCGCCCCTCTTCAGGATGGGGGGGGGGCGCAGGCTCCAGGGACACAAGAGGCTCTGAGCACCAGCCCCGTCCCAGCTGCAGGGCCCTGGTCCCCGCGGCCTGTCGGTCCGGAAGCCGCCATTAAACCTCTCCCTCGATGTGACTGAGTGTGACGTGTGCCCGGTGGGTGCCGGTCCAGGGGAGGGCCAGGCAGGGACGCTGGGCAGACGCCGCTCACAGGGCCGTCCTCTGTGTGTGGGGGGGGAGGGGCTCGGGAACCACCTGAGAGGCCCTGTCCGTCACGTCCGGGACAGCCCCCTGCAGCTCTGAGGGTGGAGCCCGGGGTGGGGGGTCCCTGGGGAGAGGGGGCTCCGTTGGGGAGATTGGCCCAAGTTCAGAGCCAGGAGGAACAAACGCCAAAGGGGAGCAGAGACGGGTTGGCCCCAGCTGGCAAGGGACCCGGTCTGAGGGTGCAGAGTCCATGGTGGGGCTCTGCCAGCGAGACGTGGGGTGGGGGGGGGGGCTGGCAGGAGGTCCATGTGGGGAGACCAGAGGACACAGCTCCCTGCGTGAGCCCCACACCGACACCTGCCGGCCCTCCTGGGCTGCTCTGGATGCTCCTGGGCCCTGCATCCCGTTGCCACGGCGACACTGTCTCAGGAGCAGCCTGACTTCCTGCCGCTCACAGACCCAGCCCACCCCCTCAGGCCGGGGACCCTCCTGCGCTCACCCTGAGGGCCCCTCCACCTTCCCCCTCTGAGCGGGCCTCCTGTGGTGTCCAGGGTGGGGAGGGTGATGGTACAGGGCATCCTCGGCCCCTGGCGTCCCCAGGCACGGAGCTGAGCCGGCTGGGGGTGCCGAGCTCCTCGATCAGGGTGGACATCGAGGGTAGGGCTCTAGCTGCGAGTTAGGAGCCCTGGTCCCACCTGGCCCACTGAGTGACCTGGAGCAGCGGGCCCCCTCCCTGTGCCTCAGTTTCTCCCAACTGAGAGAGAGGAGATTAAACTCACCTGCATCCGGCGTGGGGCGGAGCCCCGAGTAGCACGGTAGCTCTAAGGGCATGCACCCGTCTGAGCGAACATTGGGAAAACCGGTGTCGTTAGCTGCAAGGCCTGATGGGTATTTGTGTGGCAAGGCCTGATGGGTATTTGTGTGGCAAGGCCTGATGGGTATTCGTGTGAAGGGCGTAAAGGGGCGGAGGGTGTGTACAGGCCGGGGTGGCTCCGTGCTGGAGCTTTTTGACCTGTGAACCAGGCGGTCATGGTTCAGTTCTCATCAGGGCACAGGCCCGGGTGGCAGGCTCGGTCACCAGTAGGGGGCGTGCAGGAGGCAGGCGGTCCAGGATTCTCTCTCATCACTGGTGTTTCCGTTCTCTCTTCTTCCTCTCTGACATCAATAATACGTTTATTTAGGAGAAAACCTTAGCCAAGCACTCGGCGCCCTTGGCTGGGCCGGCACGCTGGGAGGACTTGGGTGTCTATGGAGACCACCTCTGGCTGCTGCCTCCGTCCCGGGCTCCCCATGGGGTCACGGGGCGCAGACCAGACGCTTAGGGGACCCCACACTGCAGCCTCCTGGTCCCAGGTCCAGCCGTGAGCATCCAGGGGTCACCTTCTAGCTCCTGACACCCCAGCCGATGCCATCGGAGCCTCTCGGAGGGGCTCCCTAACCTGGGGTTCCCCCGCGAGAGCCCCCCGTTTTCCTGCCCGCACACACCGGGCACCCCCTCGGCTCCACCCTTCACCTCCTCCCGGGGCCATCCCTCCTGGGCACTCTGCAGGCAGCGCCCGCGGGCACCAGGTCTCCCCCCCCCCCCCCCCGGACTCCGGGGCCAATCAGGAGGCCTGGAGCGGCTGGGGCGGGTCCCAGATCAGAGGGGCCCCCTGCCCTCCGCCCTCCCCTTCTGGGTGTGTCCCTTTGAAGCCGCGCAGGTACAGCTACCTGGTCCTGGGCCGCGGGGGGCGCGGGACAGAGGCTGCTGGAGCCGGCCAGGCGGGCGGGCGCCCCGCCGTCCCCGCCCAGAGTCCCTGCCGAGCACCGAGGAGCCAGCCCAGAGGTAACCGCACGCAGGCGGCCAGGGCAGGCCGGCCGGGCCGGGACGCAGGGCCAGGGACGCACTGGCGGGGGCTCGGCCGCCAGAGGGAGCCCAGGCTGGGGAGGGGGAGCCGGGCCGCAGAGGGCACTGCCCGTGGGCCGGTCCGATACCCCAGAGACCGAAGCACCTTTTCCGGGTGGACACCTGCCAGGGGTGCCCGGCCAGAAGCAGGGGTGAGGGGGGGGGACTGTCCGGTCCGTGGCTTGGACATCACTGACCGGCCCTTTGCTCTCAGCTTTGAGCTGGTCCTGGGAGCCCGGGCCTCAGGGGGTTGGGGGGGTCGGGGCTTTGGGGGGGAGTGGGGGTGCACAGGGTGATGGACGGGAGTTGGAGTGTGGAATTTCCCCATAGACTTCGCCCTGGACAGGGGGACGTGGGCAGCCGCTGGGCGTGGGCGTCCGCGCTGTGCCCCTCGGGGCGCTTCCCGAGGCGGCCCCGCCTCGCTGGCAAGCCCCCTCCGTGTCCCCGAAGACGACGCCCCCCCCCCCCCCCCACACACACACACACACGGGCAGTTAGAATGCGGAGTTCAAACCTCCACGCACCCCTCCTGGACCTGGAATCCCATCCACCTGCTGCCGTTGCTCCTCGCGGACACACGGGGGCGCTGTTGGCCACCGGTTCTGCCCGGTCCATGGACCTGGGGGACGGACCAGGTCCCGCCAGGCTTTTTTTGGGGGGAGGGTCCCGCCTCTGAGGCAAGGGGGCTCCTCGTCAGGCTCCCAGGGGCGCCCCACCACCACCAGAGCCAACGTTCAACTACCCACAGGAATCCCTCCCACAGGAATCAGGATTGACTTATTTTTAAAATATATAATTTTTTAAATTGATTTCAGAGAGGAAGGGAGAGGGAGAGAGAGATAGAAGCATCAGTGATAAGCATGGATCCTCTGCCTCCTGCACACACACCCCTCCCTCCAATGGGGACGGAGCCCCAAACCCGGGCCTGTGCCCTTGACGGGGCATCGAACCCTGACCTCCTGGTTCCTAGGTCAACGCCAACCACTGGTCAACACGGCCGGGCGGCGCTGAATTTCCGTGGCAAGGGGTCCGCGCGCCCCTGGGGGGGCCTGCAGGGCCGGTATCCCCCCTACAAAGCCTGGGACACCCCACTGGAGGCGGGGTGACCGGCCGCCATCGCGGGGGGCTCGCCTGACCCCTGTGTCCGTGTGTCTGTCCCCCTCCGCAGGGCGCTCTCCGGACCCTCTGCGCGCAGCCAACGCGGCCGGTGCCCGGCGCCCCGGGGACCAGCGAGGAGCCAGGCCCGGCCCGGCCCCGGGTTCGCGCCCCCGGGAGGCGCCCTCGGGTGCCCACGCCCCGCGGAGGAGGAGGAGGGTGCGGCCCGGGCTGGGTCCCCGCCCCGAAGCACCCCGGCCCGCGGCGATGGCGCCCCGTAGCCGGCCGGCGGCCGGCGCCCCGGGGCGCGCGCACCCCTGACCGCCCTGGAGCCCCGCGGCGGCCTCTGGGCCTGGGACCCGGCCCCGCCCTGGGGGCGCGCGGAGCCCGGGCACGGCGGACGCAGGGCCGGCCCGGCCCCGGGCGCAGCGGCCCCCGGCGGCGGCGGCGCCATGGACCGCGGACACCGGGCCCCGAACGGCCACGCCTGCCGGGCGCTGGTGCAGCGGGGCCCCGCGGCGCCCCCCGGCGGCGGCCTGGACCGCGGACACCGGCCGCTGCCCGCGGGGCCCCCGGGCGCCCTGCCCCTCCTGCTGCTCCCGGGCCCCGTGCCCGGCGCGCGCCCGCCGCCCTGCGCGCCCGGCGCCCCGCAGCCCGGCCTCGGCCTCAAGCGCAACGAGCGCGAGCGGCACCGCGTGCGCTGCGTCAACCAGGGCTTCGCGCGCCTCCGCGGGCACCTGCCGCGCGCGCCGGCCGGGCGGCGCCTCAGCAAAGTGGAGACGCTGCGCGCCGCCGCCCGCTACATCCGGCACCTGCAGGAGCTGCTGCGCGCCGCGCCCCCGGGGTCCGAGCCCCCGCGCCCCGAGCCCCCGCGCGACGCCCCGCCGGGCCCGGAGCCCGGGGAGTCCGGCCAGTGACGGCGGGCCCGGCGCCCCGGACGCCCTCCTCCCCGCCCCGCCCGCCTCTGGTGCCAGCCGAGCCGGTGGGTGCGAGGGGCCAGCCGGACTGAGGAGCAGCGGGGCATCGGCCGCGGGAGGGCGCCCTGGACCGGCTCCCGAGGACTGGGCGGCTGCGGGGTGCGCGCGGCCTCTGGGCGCGGGCACAGCTCCGGTCCGCGGGGCCCAGCAGGCGAGTCGGTTCGGATGCGCCTGCCCCGCTCGCCACCAGGTGGCGTCCAACCCCGCGCGCATGGGAGCTGGTGCGCGTGTGCACACACACACACACACACACCCACCCCTACATGCATGCATGCATACATACACATGCACATGCACATACATACACACACACCCGCACGCGCGCGCGTGGCGCTCTTCCGCCTCCACCCCAGCCTGGCCGCCTCCTGCCTCTGGGCCCCGCTGGTGAGGCCTGATCCCCGCAGCCTTGGGCGGGCCTCTGGCCGGGCACCCAGGGGGCATGTGGGCACCGCTGGCACCGAAGGATGAAATAAAATACGTGCTGAGCTTTGATGCCTGGGCCGCAGTCTGCCCTCGTGTGCCCTGTGTCTCTCTCCTTCCCCCGCCGCCGTGGTGCGGGGTGCGGGCTGTGGGGAGTGGGGTGCGGGGTGCGGGCTGTGGGGAGTGGGGTGCGGGGTGTGAGGTTCAGGGTGTGGGGTGCGGGGTGCGGGGTGCGGGGTGCGGGGTGCGAGGTTCAGGGTGTGGAGTGCGGGGTGCGGGCTGTGGGGAGTGGGGTGCGGGGTGCGGGGTGCGGGGTGTGAGGTGCAGGGTGTGGGGTGCGGGCTGTGCGGAGTGGGGTGCGGGGTGCGGGTTGCAGGGTGCAGGGTGTGGGGTGCGGGGTGCAGGGTGTGGGGTGTGGGGTGCAGGGTGTGGGGTGCGGGGTGCGGGCTGTGGGGTGTAGGTGCTCTCCGCCACTTTACAGGGAGCTGAGCATGCCCCCTGCCCCCCAGGGACAGAGAGAAAGCAGAGGGGAGGGGGCACCGAGCCGAGGGCACCTCGGGGTGCGGCTGAGGCTGTGCTGAGGGGGGCTCCACAGAGGTTCCCTTCCCCAAGGGGGCTGTTCCTGGCGAGCAGGGAACCAGTCTGTCTGTGGGGGGGGGGGGCTCTGTATCGGGTCCCCCCTTCCTGAGGTGTGGCCTGCCTGGACCCTCCATCCCGGCCCCCCTGCCCACCGGGCCGGCCATCAGCTCCCCGCCCCCAGCCTCCGGGGCCGCTGTGACAGCTGCCTGGCCTCAGGGCTAATTTTACTCCTGGGAGGAGCCCCACCCTGCGCGCCGGCCAGTCCCTCGGCCAGGCCCAGCCAGGCGAGGGCACGGGGACGCGGGGAGAAGGGGGCGCGGGCGCGGGGAGCCGGACGGACAGCCCGTCGCCGCGGACACCATGGAGCCGGCCGCCCCCCAGGACGAGGGCCAGAGGAAGAAGCAGCCCAAGAAGCCTGCGCCCGAGGTGCTGCCACGGCCGCCCCGGGCCCTGCTGTGCCTCACGCTGGACAACCCGCTGCGCAAGGCCTGCATCAGCGTGGTCGAGTGGAAGTATCCTCGGCGGGGGCCGGGCGGCACGCGCACCGGGCGCGGGGCCACCGGGGCCGGAGACGGGGGGCTGTCCCCGGGGAGCCTCTGGGACCAGAGACGGGGGGCTGTCCCCGGGGCACTGGGCGTGGGGGCCACCGGGGCCGGAGACGGGGAGGGGGGAGGGCTGTCCCCGGGGCACCGGGCGCGGGGCCACCGGGGCCAGAGACGGGGGGCTGTCCCCGGGGAGCCTCTGGGACCGGAGACGGGGGGGAGGGCTGTCCCCAGGGAGCCTCTGGGACCAGAGACGGGGGGCTGTCCCCGGGGCACCGGGCGTGGGGGCCACCGGGGCCGGAGACGGGGGGGGGGGCTGTCCCCGGGGAGCCTCTGGGACCAGAGACGGGGGGCTGTCCCCGGGGCACTGGGCGCGGGGCCACCGGGGCCGGAGACGGGGGGGGGGGGGCTGTCCCCGGGGAGCCTCTGGGACCGGAGATGGGGGGGCTGTCCCCAGGGGGCCACTCAGGACTAGAGACGCGGAGGCTGTCCCGGGGGCCGCTGGGACGGAGGCGGCGGTGGTGGGGGCGGAAGATGGGGGGCTGGCGAAGGCCAGGTGCCCCCTGGACGCCCGTGGCAGGCGGGGCGCTCGGGGGCTGCTGTCCACATCGCCTGGGGCCCCCTTAGGTTTCCGAAGCAGCAGCCCCCTTTCTGAGCGAGGACGGCGGACAGCGAAGGGGGGGGGGGGCTGCAGGGAATCCTTCCCCTTGATGGGAGGGGGAGAGGGGGAGAGGGGAAAGAGAGAGGAGCTGAGTAGGACCCGCTGCTGGGGGGGGGGGGGGGGGGGACCGGGCGTCCAGGCGCAGGCCGGCACCCCACCTGGGCCAGGAGGTGCTGGAGACCCCCCCGCTGTGGCATGGGCTCCGGGAGGGGGAGCGAGGGTGTCTGGGTTCCTCGGGGGGAGGCAGGGAGGAGGGAGGAGCGGAGAGGACCGTCAGGGAGGGTCGGGAATATTTGAGATGTTTCTGAAGGGCTTGGGCCAGCTGTTCTGGGCGGGATGGGGGTGGGGGTGGCGGGCGAAGAGGCGGACTCGGGAACCGTGGGCCCAGGTCGGGGCCAGCCCTGCCCCCACAGCTGCTCGCACCCCACCCAGTCCCCACCCCGTCCCCCACCCATTCCTTCACACAGTCCCCCATCCAGCCCCCCATCCGGTCCCCCATCTGGTCCCCCATCTGGTCCCCCACCCAGTCCCCACCCCATCCCCCACCCATTCCCCCACCCAGTCCCCCACCCAGTCCCCCCGCCCAGTCCCCCATCCAGTCCCCACCCCGTCCCCCACCCAGTCCCCATCCAGTCCCCCATCCAGCTCCCCATCCGGCCCCCCATCCGGTCCCCCATCCAGTCCCCATCCAGCCCCCCATCCAGTCCCCCATCCGGACCCCATCCAGTCCCCATCCAGCCCCCCATCCAGTCCCCCATCCGGACCCCATCCGGTCCCCCATCTGGTCCCCCATTCGGTCCCCCATCCAGTCCCCCATCCAGCTCCCCATCTGGTCCCCCATCCGGTCCCCCATCCAGTCCCCCATCCAGCTCCCCATCTGGTCCCCCATCCGGTCCCCCATCCAGCTCCCCATCTGGTCCCCCATCCGGACCCCATCCGGTCCCCGGGTCCGGTCAGGTGTGATGGGGGGTCTCCTCCCTCCTGGCGGGGCCTCTCTCCCAGCTCTGCACCTGCAGCCTCTGGGGAACGGGGTGCCACCCCCTCTTCTTTCTCTTAAAAAAAATTGTTTTAAAATATATTTTATAGATTTTTTTACAGAGAGGAAGGGAGAGAGAGAGAGTTAGGAACTCCACGGAGCCAAACCGGCTTAGACTAAAATGAATTTTTTTAAATGTGTTTTTATGGATTTATTTTGGAGAACGAGGGAGGGAGAGGAATAGAGAAACAGAAACACCAATGAGAGAGACTCCCTGACCGGCTGCCTCCCGCACGGCCCTCCTGGGGAGGGAGCTCGCACCCGGCCTGTGCCCTGATGGGAAGCGAACCCTGACCGCCTGGCTCACAGGTGGACGCCCCAGCCCGGAGCCACGCCCTGGCCGGCCTGGGGAGCGTGTCTGGGGGGATGAGGGATCTGGGGGTGCCGGTCCAGGGGCTGGTCAGCCCCTCCGTCCTCAGGGGTCACCGGCCCACCTCCCCTTTTCCAGGCAGGGGGCTCAGCAGGCACCCGGCCTGCCCCCATCCGCCCCCTTTCTCCGGGGGAGCCCTCCCCTGCTCCGTGGTCCGGCCAGAGGGCAGGGGGTGGGGGGCGGAGGCTGAGAGAGGAGCCCACAGGCTCCCTCAGAGCTGAGGTGCCTCGGCCAGAACAGGGCCCCGCGGCAGCCTCCGAGCCGGGAGCGAGCTCCCTGCTCCCCGAGACCCGGGACCAGGCCCCCCTCCGCCTGCGGGGCCACCGCCAGCATGACAGCCTCCTCTAGGCTGACCCTGCACCCCGAAACCCGCGCCTCCCTCGGGGAGCTCTCCTTAACCCCGGCCCCCAGGCCCTTCGAGACCATCATCCTGCTGACCATCTTCGCCAACTGCGTGGCCCTGGCCGTGTACCTGCCCATGCCCGAGGACGACAACAACAGCCTGAACGTCGGCCTGGTGAGTGGCCTGCCCCCCTCCCCCGCCCCCGCCCCCGCCCTGGGCCTGTGCCGGGCGAGGGGCCCCCAAGGACAGGGCTCCCCAAACCACCTGCAGGCCCTCTGTCCCCGGCCGGCCGCTCCCCTGGATCCGGTGACGTGGCCAGCCCGCCCCTCCAGGGGGCACACCGTGCCCAGCCCCGCGGAGAAGTCCCATTTCACAGATGCGGAAACTGAGGCCTCGGGGCTCAGCCAGGGAGTGAGGGGGCTGCGTGCCCGCGTCCCCTCCTGGATAGAATCAGGAGGGCCTGTTCCCACTGAGGACGGGCAGCTGAGGGCCTTTCGGGGTCCTGCACCCCTTTCTCCTTGCCCCCCTCCCCCACCTGTAACCCGTGATAGAACCACATACAGCTGGAGGGACGGTCCCACCTCCTCCACCTCCTCCCCATGGATTAGGGGAGAGAAAACAGGTGTACACTGAAGGACACACGCACCCACAGCCAGAGACTCATATAAATACTTAAAAAAAAAACCCACTTTATATAGATAGATAGACAGACAGACAGATAGACAGATTTCAGAGAGGAAGGGAGACGGGGAGAGAGAGAAACATCCACGAGGAGAGGGAATCATGGACCAGCTGCCTCCCACACGCCCCCCACTGGGGATCGAACCCACACCCGGGGCCTGTGCCCCGACCGGGAGTCGAACCCTGCCCTCCTGGTTCCGAGGTGGACACTCAGCCACGGAGCCACGCCGGCCGGCCTGGATGAGTTTAATGGTGGTCAGTACTGCCCAGTGTGGGGGTGGCCCCTCCCGGGCCTCACCGTGGCCCCGCCCCTAACCCAGCCCCCGGGGCCTTGCTGGGCTCAGGTTGCTGCCTTTTTATAGGGTCAGGAATGCGCCAGGCAGCGCGGCTCCCTCGGAGGGCCCGGCCAGGAGCCAGGACCTGTGGGCGGCCCTGGCTCAATGGCCCGAGGCCCCCCCTCTACACCGCCTGCTCCCCCAGAGGCACCAGCGCTTGTCCCACCCCCACCCCACCCCCACCCCCACCCCCACCCCCGGAGCGTGGACGGGGACCCCCAGCAGCCCGCCCCCTGTGCCCTCCGCCTCCACGCTGGCCTCCTGCGGCAGCACCCCCGCCCTGCCCCCGGCCCCCGTCCGTGGCGAGGACCCCAGTGTCCAGCTCCAGGCTGTTCTGTCCCCGAGCGTCCACCCCTGACCCCCTGTGCTCAGAGGGGCCCGGGGACACTGCCTCTGCCTGCCCAGCCCTCCCAGCCCCCCTGCTGAGGCCCCAGCCCCCCGCCCCCCCCCCGCTGAGGCCCCAGCCCCCTCCCTGCCCCAAACTGAGGCCCCAGCCCCCTCCCTGCCCCAAACTGAGGCCCCAGCCCCCTCCCTGCCCCAAACTGAGGCCCCAGCCCCCTCCCTGCCCCAAACTGAGGCCCCAGCCCCCCCCCCCCCCCGCCCCACTGAGGCCCCAGCCCCCTCCCTGCCCCAAACTGAGGCCCCAGCCCCCTCCTTGCCCCAAACTGAGGCCCCAGACCCCCGCCCCCCCCCGCTGAGGCCCCAGCCCCCTGCCCCCCTGCTGAGGCCCCAGCCCCCTCCCTGCCCCAAACTGAGGCCCCAGCCCCCCCCCCCCGCTGAGGCCCCAGCCCAGGCCTGGGGGGGGGAGGGGGGCAGGGAGGCAGGGCTCACCCGCTCAGGCCTCGGCTTTGGGGCCAGAGCTCACGGGGCCAAATATAGCCGCTGCCTCATCCCAGCGGCTCATCTTCCAGGCCCTGGGCCAGGCGGCCATGGAGGCCGAGGCGGCCCCACACCTGTGGGCGGCCGGCCGGGACAGCAGCCCCCCATCCCCACCCCCAAGCCCCCTTTCGGGAAAAGTCCCTGAACAGCACGCTGGGAGGATTCTGGGACCGTGTCCCCACCATCAGCCCAGCTTCTGTTTGTTTTGTTAAGAAAGCTCTGCACGTTCTTTGATTATTAATAATAAATATGTTTGTATTGGTGTCAGAGAGGCAGGGAGAGGGAGAGAGGAACATCCGTGATGAGAGAGAGGATCACGGACCAGCGGCCTCCTGCACGCCCCCCACCGGGCACGGAGCCCGCCACCCGGGCCTGTGCCCCGACCGGGAACCGAACCCCGACCTCCTGACTCACAGGTCCACGGTCCCCCCGGAGCCACGCTGCGGGCGGGCGACCACGTCCTGCGCTCACCCCTCGCGCCTCGGCAGAGCCAGACCACATGGCTTCACGGCCGCCCAGGGCCCGCGGCCGGACGCTCCCGCCCGGCTCCGGACGGCTCACGTATTCACACAATCCTGGGCCGGGGCGGAAGAAGAATTAAAAAAATTTTTTTTAAAAAAAGGACAGTCCCCACACTTCACAGAGCTCGTGGTTCAGTGGGTAGGATGGAAGGCCAACAGGATAGAAACGGCCCTGGCCGGTGTGGCTCAGTGGACAGAGCGTCGGCCTGCAGACTGAGGGGTCCCCGGGTTCGATTCCAGTCAAGGGCACGGACCTTGGTGGTGGGCACATTCCCAGTGGGGGGTGTGCAGGAGGCAGCTGATGGATGTTCCTCTCTCATCCATGTTTCTGGCTCTCTCCCCCTCTCCCTTCCTCTCTGTGAAAAAATAAATGAAATATATATATATATTTTTTAGAAAAACAAAGCAGGATAGACACAGGCCTGGGGATTGACTGTGGTGAGGGGTCCTTGTGGACAGAGAGAAAGACATGGATGCGAGCCCAGAGGGAGGGCAGGGCTGGGGGGGGGCCGTGTGCCCGGAGGGAGGGGCAGGGCTGGGGGGGGGGCCGTGTGCCCAGAGGGAGGGGCAGGGCTGGGGGGGGCCGTGTGCCCAGAGGGAGGGGCAGGTCTGGGGGGGGTCCGTGTGCCCGGAGGGAGGGCAGGGCTGGGGGGGGGGGCCGTGTGCCCAGAGGGAGGGGCAGGGCTGGGGGGGGCCGTGTGCCCAGAGGGAGGGGCAGGTCTGGGGGGGGGCCGTGTGCCCGGAGGGAGGGCAGGGCTGGGGGGGGAGCTGTGTGCCCAGAGGGAGGGCAGGGCTGGTGGGGGGCCGTGTGTCTGGAGGGAGGGCAGGGCTGGGGGGGCCGTGTGCCCGGAGGGAGGGCAGGGCTGGGGGGGGTCTGGGGGGAGCTGTGTGTCTGGAGGGAGGGCAGGGCTGGGGGGGGCTGTGTGTCTGGAGGGAGGGCAGGGCTGGGGGGGGCCGTGTGTCTGGAGGGAGGGGCAGGGCTGGGGGGGGCTGTGTGTCTGGAGGGAGGGGCAGGGCTGGGGGGGGGCGTGTGTCTGGAGGGAGGGGCAGGGCTGGGGGGGGCCGTGTGCCCGGAGGGAGGGGCAGGGCTGGGGGGGTTAGGGGGGGCCGTGTGTCTGGAGGGGCAGGGCTGGGGGGGCCGTGTGCCCGGAGGGAGGGCAGGGCTTAGGGGGGGTTGGGGGGGCCGTGTGCCCGGAGGGAGGGGCAGGGCTGGGGGGGTTAGGGGGGGCCGTGTGTCTGGAGGGGCAGGGCTGGGGGGGCTGTGTGCCTGGAGGGAGGGCAGGGCTGGGGGGGGGGCCGTGTGCCCAGAGGGAGGGCAGGGCTTGGGGGGGGCCGTGTGTCTGAAGGAAGGGGCAGGGCTGGGGGGGGCCGTGTGCCCAGAGGGAGGGCAGGGCTGGGGGGGGGGGCGTGTGTCTGAAGGAAGGGGCAGGGCTGGGGGGGGCCGTGTGCCCGGAGGGAGGGCAGGGCTGGGGGGGCGGGGCTCAGAGGAGAGACGCCCCCCTTCTCCCCCCCCAGGAGAAGCTGGAGTACTTCTTCCTCATCGTCTTCTCCATCGAGGCCGCCATGAAGATCATCGCCTACGGCTTCGCCTGGCACCCGGACGCCTACCTGCGCAGTGGCTGGAACGTGCTGGACTTCATCATCGTCTTCCTGGGGTGAGGCGGGCGGGGGGCTGGGGGCGTCCGGGCCTGCAGCACAGGGGCACACGGGGTCCGGCCCGGGCCCGCGCCCCTGACCCCGCCCCCCCCCCAGGGTGTTCACGGTGATCCTGGAGCAGGTGAACCTCATCCAGAGCAACACCACGCCGCTGAGCAGCAAGGGCGCTGGGCTGGACGTCAAGGCGCTGCGGGCCTTCCGCGTGCTGCGCCCCCTGCGGCTGGTGTCGGGGGTGCCCAGTGGGTGCCCCCCGGCCCCTCCCGCCCCCGCCTGTCCCCCTCCTCCCTGGGCGGCCCTGTCCCCCCGGCCCCTCCCGCCTCCGCCTGTCCCCCTCCTCCCTGGGCGGCCCCGTCCCCCCCTGCCCCCCCCGCTCCCCCGCCCCAGCCTGTCCCCCCTCCTCCCTGGGCGGCCCCGTCCCCCCTGCCCCCTCCCGCTCCCACGCCCCAGCCTGCTCCCGCCCGGGGCCGGGTCCCCCCCCCCAGACCCCCTCCCGCCCCCAGCCTGTCCCCCCTCCTCCCTGGGCGGCCCCGTCCCCCCTGCCCCCTCCCCCTCCCTCTCCCCATCCTGCGCCCCGCCCGGGGCGGGTCCCCCCCCCGACCCCCTCCCACGCCCCATCCTGCGCCCCGCCCGGGGCCGGGTCCCACCCCCCCAGACCCCCTCCCACGCCCAGCCTGCGCAACGCCCGGGGCCGGGTCCCCCCCCCAGCCCCCCTCCCACGCCCCAGCCTGCGCCCCGCCCGGGGCTGGGCCCCCCCCCCCCCAGGTGGCCGGGAGGGTCCCGGGGTGTGGGGATGGGGGGGGCCTGACCCTCGCCCTGTGCGTCCCTCCCCCCCAGGCCTGCAGGTGGTGCTCAACTCCATCTTCAAGGCCCTGCTGCCGCTGTTCCACATCGGCCTGCTGGTCCTCTTCATGGTCATCATCTACGCCATCATCGGCCTCGAGCTCTTCAAGGGCAAGATGCACAAGACCTGCTACTACATCGGCACCGGTCAGCCCCGGCCGGGGGGGCGGGAGAGCTCAGGGAGCCGCCCGCGGTCAGCCCCCGGCCGGCCGGGCGGGCGGGAGAGCTCAGGGGAGCCGCCCGCGGTCAGCCCCGGCCGGGGGGGGGCGGGAGAGCTCAGGGGAGCCGCCCGCGGTCAGCCCCGGCCGGGGGGCGGGGGGAGAGCTCAGGGAGCCGCCCGCGGTCAGCCCCGGCCGGGGGGCGGGGGGAGAGCTCAGGGGAGCCGCCCGCGGTCAGCCCCGGCGGGGGGGGGGGGGCGGGAGAGCTCAGGGGAGCCGCCCGCGGTCAGCCCCGGCCGGCCGGGCGGGAGAGCTCAGGGGAGCCGCCCGCGGTCAGCCCCCGCCGGGCAGGGGGGCGGGAGAGCTCAGGGAGCCGCCCGCGGTCAGCCCCGGCGGGGGGGGGGGGCGGGGAGAGCTCAGGGGAGCCGCCCGCGGTCAGCCCGGCGGGGGGGGGGGGGCGGGAGAGCTCAGGGGAGCCGCCCGCGGTCAGCCCCGGCGGGGGGGGGGGGCGGGAGAGCTCAGGGGAGCCGCCCGCGGTCAGCCCCGGCGGGGGGCGGGGGCGGGAGAGCTCAGGGAGCCGCCCGCGGTCAGCCCCCGCCGGGCAGGGGGGCGGGAGAGCTCAGGGAGCCGCCCGCGGTCAGCCCCGGCCGGGCAGGGGGGCGGGAGAGCTCAGGGAGCCGCCCGCGGTCAGCCCCGGCCGGGGGGCGGGAGAGCTCAGGGAGCCGCCCGCGGTCAGCCCCCGCCGGGCAGGGGGGCGGGAGAGCTCAGGGGAGCCGCCCGCGGTCAGCCCCGGCCGGGGGGCGGGGGGGCGACCCCGGACAGCTCAGGGGAGCCGCCCGCCGCCATTGAAGACCCCACAGGAGCCGCGGCCTGGCTCCGCGGCGGAGCGTCCACCTAGGACCCAGGAGGCCAGGGTTCGATTCCCGGTCGGGGCGCCTCCTGGGTGGCAGGCTCCGTCCCCAGGGGCGTTTTGTGGAAGAGCCACACTCAGGGCCAAAGAGCAGCCTGTGGCTCGCCAGCCACAGTTTGCCGACCACGGCCCTTAGGGACATGCAACCTCGCTCTTGGGGCTTCTTTCCGTTTATTTTTAAATATATTTCTACGGATTTCAGAGAGGGAGGGAGAGGGAGAAACATCCATGAGGAGAGAGAACCATGGATCGGCTGCCTCCTGTACGCCCCCTACTGGGGATGTGCCCGCAACCAAGGTCCATGCCCTTGACCGGAATCGAACCCGGGACCCTTCAGTCCTCAGGCTGACGCTCTATCCGCTGAGCCACACCGGTGAGGGCACTGGTTTTTAGAGAGAGCGGACCCAGGGAATCGCCCTGCGACGGAAGGCATTGCTCCCATTTCTCAGGCAGAGAAACTGAGACTCGGTCACTGGCCCGTGAGCCGTGGGGAAGGTCTGTCCGGGACCAGGGTCCGGAGGGAGGACAGCTCGGCCGGGGCTGGGGCCGGGGCCGGGGCCCCAGGGCCTCCCCTCTGAGGAGCGACCCTGAGCCCAGGTTCATAGGTGGACGCTCAGCCCCTGGGCCACGCCGGCCGGCGGTCACACAGCCATTTTAACGGCGTTTCTCCCCCCTCACCCCCGCCTCCCGCCTCCCGCCCGCCTGGCCCGTGGCCCGCAGACGTGGTGGCCACGGTGGAGAACGAGAAGCCGTCGCCCTGCGCCCGCACCGGCTCGGGCCGCCCCTGCACCATCAACGGCAGCGAGTGCCGGGGCGGCTGGCCGGGGCCCAACCACGGCATCACCCACTTCGACAACTTCGGCTTCTCCATGCTCACCGTGTACCAGTGCATCACCATGGAGGGCTGGACCGACGTGCTGTACTGGGTGCGGCCCCCGCCTCCCTCCCTGGCCCCGGGTTCGGGGCTGGGCTGCTCAGGTCCGGGCTGAGACCCCACCTGTCCCCCAGGTCAACGACGCCATCGGCAACGAGTGGCCCTGGATCTACTTCGTCACCCTCATCCTGCTGGGCTCCTTCTTCATCCTCAACCTGGTGCTGGGCGTGCTGAGCGGGTGAGGAGGGGCGGGGAGGGGAGGAGGAGGAGGAGGGGGAGGAGGGAGAGGAGGAGGAGGAGACCCAGGCGCAGGCGGGAGCCGGTCCGGGTTTAAGTCCTCTCCCTGCCCCAGCCCTGTGTCCTGCCCCCTGTCCCTCAGCCCGCCTCTGGCCCCAGAGCAGCGGGGGCTCAGCACCGGGTCCGAGTGGCTCCGGCTCAGCCCGGCTCCGGCTCCGGAGCCAGGTGGTCCCGGCCTGCTGGTGCCTGCTGGCCGTATGACTCCGCCCACTGACCTACCCGCTCTGTGCCGGGGGTGCACACCTGCTCCCCTCCTCCCCCCCCCTCCTCCCTCCTCCCTCCCCCCTCCTCTCCCCTCCCCCCCCCTGCAGGGAGTTCACCAAGGAGCGCGAGAAGGCCAAGTCCCGGGGAACGTTCCAGAAGCTGCGGGAGAAGCAGCAGCTGGACGAGGACCTGCGGGGCTACATGAGCTGGATCACCCAGGGCGAGGTCATGGACGCGGACGATCTGCGCGAGGGTGCGCCCCCGCCTCCCGCTGCCCCCACAGGGAGCACCCCCGTGACCCCCGCCCCGGGAGGCGGGAGGGGCGGGGGCACTCCCTCTGGGTCCCGGAGGCCGCCCTGGGGGAGCAGGGGGAGCCGGGCCCGGGGGCCCAGCCCAGAGATCGGACTCGGAGCCTGTCCCGTCCAGGGAGGCTGTCCTTGGAGGAAGGCGGCTCGGACACGGAGAGTCTGTATGAGATCGAGGGCCTCAACAAGGTCATCCAGTTCGTGTGAGTCTCCTCCAGCCCCGCTCCTCCCACCCCTCCTCCGACCCCCCCTCCGACCCCCCCTCCCACCCCTCCTCCCACCCCCTTCTCCCACCCCCCTCCTCCCATCCCTCCCTGCTCCTCCCATCCCCCCTCCTCCCATCCCCCCCTCCTCCCCGCCCCCCCGCTCCTCCCAGCCCCCCTCCCAGCCCCCCTTCTCCCATCCCCCTCCTCCCATCCCCCCTCTCCCATCCCTCCCTGCTCCTCCCATCCCCCCTCCTCCCCGCCCCCCAGCTCCTCCCAGCCCCCCCTCCCAGCCCCCTGGCTCCTCCCATCCCCCCGGCTTCTCCCATCCCCCCCGGCTTCTCCCATCCCCCCTCCTCCCATCCCTCCCTGCTCCTCCCATGCCCCCCGCTCCTCCCATCCTCAGGCTCCTCCCAGCCCTGTATCCTGGTGTGGCTCAATGGATAGAGCATCGGCCTGTGGACTGAAAGGTCCCGGGTTCGATTCTGGTCAAGGGCATGGACCTTGGTTGCGGGCACATCTCCAGTACGGGGTGTGCAGGAGGCAGCTGATGGATGTTTCTCT
>NW_023425502.1:0-22500 GCF_014108245.1 Pipistrellus kuhlii | reverse complement strand
GGAGAGCCCGGAGAGCCAGTGAGAGCCGGGAGAGCCGGGAGAGCCAGTGAGAGCCGGGAGAGCCGGGAGAGCCAGTGAGAGCCGGGAGAGCCGGGAGAGCCGGGAGAGCCGGGAGAGCCCGGAGAGCCGGGAGAGCCGGGAGAGCCGGGAGAGCCCGGAGAGCCGGGAGAGCCGGGAGAGCCGGGAGAGCCAGTGAGAGCGGAGAGCCGGGAGAGCCGGGAGAGCCGGGAGAGTCCGGAGAGCCGGGAGAGCCGGGAGAGCCAGTGAGAGCCGGGAGAGCCGGGAGAGCCGGGAGAGCCGGGAGAGCCAGTGAGAGCCGGGAGAGCCGGGAGAGCCGGGAGAGCCGGGAGAGTCCGGAGAGCCGGGAGAGCCGGGAGAGCCAGTGAGAGCCGGGAGAGCCGGGAGAGCCGGGAGAGCCAGTGAGAGCCGGGAGAGCCGGGAGAGCCGGGAGAGCCGGGAGAGCGTCAGAGCGGGAGAGCCGGGAGAGCCGGGAGAGCCGGGAGAGCCAGTGAGAGCCGGGAGAGCCGGGAGAGCCAGTGAGAGCCCGGAGAGCCGGGAGAGCCATCAGAGCCGGGAGAGCCGGGAGAGCCGGGAGAGCCGGGAGAGCCAGTGAGAGCCGGGAGAGCCGGGAGAGCCCGGAGAGCCGGGAGAGCCCGGAGAGCCGGGAGAGCCGGGAGAGCCGGGAGAGCCGGGGAGAGCCAGTGAGAGCCGGGAGGGGACCCAGGAGGGCAGGGCAGGCCCCCCCCCCCCCGACACACACCTCCCAGGCTCCTTAGCGGCGGCTCAGACATCCTGCTCAACGTGTTCCTGGCCATCGCCGTGGACAACCTGGCCGAGGCCGAGAGCCTGACCTCCGCCCAGAAGGCCAAGGCCGAGGAGCGGAAGCGCAGGAAGATGTCCAAGTGAGGGCGGGGGGGGGGGGGGGGGACAGGAGGACGGGGAGGGAGGAGGGAGGGGAGGAGGAGGAGGGAGGAGGGAGTGGGAGGAGAGAGAGGGAAGAGGGAGGAGGGAGAGGGAGGAGGGAGAGGGAGGAGGGAGAGGGAGGAGGAGGGGGAGGGAGGAGGGAGGGGGAGGAGGAGGGAGAGGGAGGAGGGAGAGGGGAGAGGGGAGGAGGGAGAGGAGAGAAGGAGGAGGGAGTGGGAGGAGGGAGAGGGAGGAGGGAGTGAGGAGGGAGAGGGGAGAGGGAGGAGGGAGGGGGGAGGGAGAGGGGAGACGGAGGAGGGAGGGGGGAGGGGGGGCAGGCGGCTTCCCCGGCCGGGTCCACAGGGGCCCTGGCATGCAGCCCTGACAGTGCCCACAGCCTGTCCCCCTCCCCGCTCCCCCCCCCGAGCCCCCCGGTGTCCCCTGAGGGTCGCCCCGTCCCCTGCTGAGCAGACCCCGAGAAGGCTCCTCTCGGCCTGTCTCCCAGGGGCCTCCCGGGCCGGCCGGAGGAGGAGAAGGCCGTGGCGGCCAAGAAGCCGGAGCAGAAGCCGAAGGGCGAGGGCATCCCGACCACGGCCAAGGTGAGCGGCCGGCTCCGAGGCCGGGGGTGGCCTGGGGGGGTACTCGGTTCTGGAAGCCCCCGGTTCCCAGAGCCTGTGAGGTGCTGGTGGGTGCTGGTGGGTGGGTGGGCGGGGGAGGTAGACAGGCTCTCAGCCAGGCGGGGGCACTGCCGTCCACTCCCATGGGGACAGATGCCCAGCCCGGCCAGCATGGCTGGCCTGGCTCCGTGATGGGACGTCGACCTAGGAACCAGGAGGTCAGGGTTCGATTCCCGGTCAGGGCACAGGCCCGGGGTGCGGGCTCCATCCCTAGGGTGGGGCGTGCAGGAGGCAGCCGGTCCATGGTTCTCTCTCATCCTGGATGTTCCCCTCTCCCTTCCTCTCGGAAATCAATAAAAACATGTTTAAAAAAAATAAAAAGGGCCCTGACTGGTGTGGCTCAGTGGATAGAGCGTCGGCCTGCGGACTGAAGGGTCCCGGGTTCGATTCCGGTCAAGGGCATGGACCTTGGTTGCAGGCACATCCCGGGTGTGTGTGTGTGTGTCTGTGTGTGTGTGTGTGTGCAGGAGGCAGCTGATCGATGTTTCTCTCATGGATGTTTCTAGCTCTCTGTCCCTCTCCCTTCCTCTCTATAAAAAAACAATAAAACATATGTAAAATATATATATATATATATATAAAACACATATAAAAAAATAAAAAGGGGATGGCATCGTGTCCCCCGTCCCGGCTGTAGGGGAGCTGGGGGCAGAGCCTGCACCCGCCCCGCCCCCGGAACGGCCCCTGCGCGGCAGCAGCAGGTCTCCCCTCCTCCCCAGCCTCTCCCCTGTGTCCCTCCGGCAGCTGAAGGTCGACGAGTTCGAGTCCAACGTCAACGAGGTGAAGGACCCCTACCCCTCAGCGGACTTCCCAGGTGGGCGTCCCGGCTTCCTCTTGGGGTTCAGGCCCTCCTGTGCCCCCTGCCTCGTACCCCCTGCCCCTACCCCCGCCTGTGAGCGTCCGGGACAGAGGGCGCCCCAGGACAGGCCCTCCTGTGCCCTCTACCACCCCACCCCCCCGGCTGTGGGCATGGGACAGAGGGTGGCACCCCGAGGCTCAGGGCCCCCCTCCCCGCCCTCCCGCCCTCCCCCCAGGCGACGACGAAGAGGAAGAACCCGAGATCCCGTTGAGCCCGCGCCCGCGGCCGCTGGCCGAGCTGCAGCTGAAGGAGAAGGCGGTGCCCATCCCGGAAGCCAGCGCCTTCTTCATCTTCAGCCCCACCAACAAGTGGGCGCCCTGGCAGCGGCGAGGGGGGCCTGGGGGCGCTGAGCGAGGCCGCCGCCTGCCCCCGGGGGGCGCTCTGGCCTCTGGGAGGACCTCAGCCTGCAGCGGAGGGCCTGGTGCCCCGTCTGCCTCACCAGCATCTCTGCCTCTGTGCCGGCGCCTTTCTGAGAGTCCTTTTATTTTTACATTTTATTTTGGAATACGTTCTTATTGATTCCAGAGAGGAGGAGGGAGGGAGGGAAAGAGAGAGGAACATCCATGATGAGAGAGGATCATGGGTCGGCTGCCTCCTGCATGCCCCGGACTGGGGATGGAGCCCACAGCCCGGGCCTGTGCCCCGACGGGGAATGGAACCCTGACCTCCTGGTTCATGGATCGAGGCTCCACCACAGAGCCAGGCTGGCCCCCTGTCCTCCCCTGACCAGGAGGGAGAGACCAGCGCCCCCTGCAGGACGGAGGGGGCGGGGGGCCTGGGTGCTCTGACCCTAACCCTAACCCTGACCGGGAGGGGGAGACCAGCGCCCCCTGCAGGACGGAGGGGGCGGGGGGCCTGGGTGCTCTGACCCTAACCCTAACCCTGACCCGGAGGGAGAGACCAGCGCCCCCTGCAGGACGGAGGGGGCGGGGGGCCTGGGTGCTCTGACCCTAACCCTAACCCTGACCCAGAGGGAGAGACCAGCGCCCCCTGCAGGGGGTGGGGGGGCCTGGGTGCCCAGGAGCTCACAGTCCTCGGCCCTCCCTCCGGTGCCCGCAGGTTCCGCGTCTTCTGCCATCGCATCGTCAACGCCACCTGGTTCACCAACTTCATCCTGCTCTTCATCATGCTCAGCAGCGCCGCCCTGGCCGCCGAGGACCCCATCCAGGCCGAGTCCACGAGGAACCAGGTGAGGGCGGCCCAGCACCGCCCCAGACACCAACCCCACTCTGTGCTGGTGGTGATGGTGGTGGTGATGGTGGTGATGATGGTGATGGTGATGGTGGTGGTGGTGATGGTGGTGATGGTGGTGGTGATGGTGATGGTGGTGGTGATGGTGATGGTGGTGATGGTGGTGGTGATGGTGATGGTGGTGGTGATGGTGATGATGGTGATGGTGATGGTGATGGTGGTGATGATGGTGACGGTGATGGTGGTGATGATGGTGATGGTTATGGTGGTGATGGTGGTGGTGATGGTGGTGGTGATGATGGTGATGGTTATGGTGGTGATGATGGTGATGGTGATGGTGGTGATGGTGGTGGTGATGGTGGTGGTGATGGTGGTGATGATGGTGATGGTTATGGTGGTGATGGTGGTGGTGATGGTGATGATGATGGTGTGATGGTTGTAGTGTCATGGTGATGGTGGTGATGGTGGTGGTGATGGTTATGGTGGTGATGATGGTGATAGTTGTGATGATGGTGATGATGATGATGGTGGTGATGGTGACGGTGATGGTGGTGATGATGGTGATGGTTATGGTGGTGATGGTGGTGGTGATGGTGGTGATGATGGTGATGGTGGTGATGGTGGTGGTGATGGTGGTGGTGATGGTGGTGATGATGGTGGTGGTGGTGATGGTGATGGTTATGGTGGTGATGGTGATGGTGATGGTGGTGATGGTGGTGGTGATGGTGGTGGTGATGGTGGTGATGATGGTGATGGTGGTGATGGTGGTGGTGATGATGGTGATGATGGTGGTGATGGTGGTGGTGATGGTGGTGGTGATGATGGTGATGGTTGTGATGATGGTGATGGTGGTGGTGATGGCGATGATGATGGTGTGATGGTTGTAGTGTCATGGTGATGGTGATGATGGTGGTGGTGATGGTTATGGTGGTGATGGTGGTGATGATGGTGGTGATGGTGGTGATGATGGTGATGGTGGTGATGATGGTGATGATGATGGTGGTGATGATGTTGGTGATGGTGATGGTGTTCATGGTGATGGTGGTTATAATGATATCATTCTCTGCCCTCCTTCTCACTCCCCTCCCCTCCCCGGCCCTCCCCCAGATCCTCGGGTATTTTGACATCGCCTTCACCACTGTCTTCACCGTGGAGATCATCCTCAAGGTGCGGGCGTGGAGAGTCTCTGGGTCAGGGACCCCGACCTGCTGTGGCTTCCACCCCTCGGCACTCACCCCGGGGCCGGTGGCAGGGGTGGGGAAAGCGAGAAGGTGGGAGAGGCGGGGCCAGAGCAGAACCCGGGCAGACGGGTGTCGGCTCCGGGCTGGGTGAGGGCCCTCCATGGGGCACAGCCGGGTGGCAGCCGGCCACACCCAGGCGCGCTCCCTCCCCAGATGACCACCTTCGGCGCCTTCCTGCACAAGGGCTCCTTCTGCCGCAACTACTTCAACATCCTGGACCTGCTGGTGGTGGCCGTGTCCCTCATCTCCATGGGGCTCCCGTGAGCAGGGCGGGCCGGCCGCGGGGAGAGGGGGGACCCCTCCGCTCCCGGCCAGGGCCCGGGGCACCAAGCCACAGGGATGCTGCCCTTAGCCCCGCCCCGGCCCCGCCCCCGTCACACCTGCAGCCTTAGCCCCGGTTCCGTCCTCCACCTCGCCCTCGGCCCGCCCCCACTCTCAGCCCCGCCCTCGACCGATCCTTAGCCACGCCCCAGTGTGGCCCCGCCCCCAGCCTGTCCTTAGCCCCGCCCCGCCCCCTTGTTCTCAGCCCCACCCAGCCTGTTCTTAGCCCTGCCTCCACCCTTGGCCCCGCCTCTGCCCTTGGCCCCGCCCCAGTCTGCCCTTAGCCCCACCCCAGTCTGTCCTTGGCCCCGCCCCCGCTCTTAGCCCCGCCCCGTCTGTCCTTAGCCCCGCCCCCTTGCTCTCAGTCCGCCCTTGGCTGTAACTAGCCCCGCCCACAGCCTGATATTAGCCCCGCCCCGCTCTTAGCCCCGCCCCATCTGTCCTTAGCCCCGCCCCGCCCCTCGTTCTCAGCCCCGCCCCGCCCCGCAGGTCCAGCTCCATCTCGGTGGTGAAGATCCTGCGGGTGCTGAGGGTGCTCCGGCCCCTGCGGGCCATCAACCGCGCCAAGGGGCTCAAGGTGAGCGGCCGGCGGCACCCGGGGGTGGGGGTGGGGGTGGGGGTGGGGGCGACTCAGGGCCCCAGCCTGGCGTCTGGGCGCTGCCCGCGCCTCTGCCCGCCGTGGGGCTGAGGAGGAGGCTGGGAGCCAAGCTCTCCCCTCCGCCGTTCCCCCTCCGCCCTCCCCACCCCACCCCTGCCTCTGCCTGCACCCGCGGGACCATCCCTCCCGCCCTCCCCCGCAGCACGTGGTGCAGTGCGTGTTCGTGGCCATCCGCACCATCGGCAACATCGTGCTGGTCACCACGCTGCTGCAGTTCATCTTCGCCTGCGTGGGCGTGCAGCTCTTCAAGGTGAGCCCCCATCAGGGCCCCCAGGAGCCCCCCAGGAGCCCTCCCAGGAGCCCCCCCAGGAGCCCCCCAGGGCCCCCCCCAGGAGCCCCCCCAGGGGCCCCCCCAGGAGCCCCCCCAGGAGCCCCCCCAGGGGCCCCCCCAGGAGCCCCCCAGGGCCCCCCCAGGGGCCCCCCAGGAGCCCCCCCAGGAGCCCCCCCAGGGGAGTTCGGCCTCCTTCCGTCTCCCAGGATCGCTGAGGGCAGGGTCCCATCGCCACACGTCCGGGCGCCGCCCCCATTCTGCACTCACTCTCGGGGACAGCCCGGCGCTCGGGTCCTCTCCAGGGACCAGCCCTGCTGGTGGGGGGTCCCGCCCCAGCCCGGCTCTGGGGCCATCTGCCGGACGTAGAGACGGACCCTGAGCACAGCCCGACACCCCGGCTCCTCCCTCCCGGACCCGGCCTTCTCCGGCCCCCACTGTCCTGCTGGAAAATCACCGACTTAGTCAGGCCATTCATTCATTCATTCACGCATTCATTCACGCATTCATTCACTCATTCATTCACAGGGGCCCTGGCTGGGAGCAGGCTCAGGGCGGGCCTGAGTGCCGGGGGAGGGGTCTGGGCCCGCCCCCGCCCCCTGGTTGGGCCACCCTCTGGCGGGAAGACTCAGGCTCCCCTTCCTCCTCCTGCCCATCACTGGGTCTGTTTCCATGACAACGCATCTCCCTCCCTCTCTCCCTCCCTCCTTCCTCCTTGTCCCGGGCTCAGGGCAAGTTCTTCAGCTGCAATGACTTGTCCAAGATGACGGAGGAGGAATGCAGGTGTGTGGGGCTGGTGGGGGGGGGGGGGTACCCGGTTGGAGGGCCCTTCTCGGGACACCTGAGGGGGTCAGGCGGCCCCTCGGGCAGGGGGGATGGGACAAAGCCCCTCATCCCAAAAGGGGTGCCCAGCCGAAGCCGGTGTGGCTCAGTGGATAGAGCGCCGGCCTGTGGATGGAAGGGTCCCGGGTTCGATTCCGGTCAAGGGCATGGACCTTGGTGGCGGGCACGTCCCCAGTGGGAGGTGTGCAGGAGGCGGCTGGTGGATGTTTCTCTCTCATCGATGTTTCTGGCTCTCTCTCCCTCTCCCTTCCTCTCTGTAAAGCAATCTTATAAAATATATTATATTCTATAATAAATAATACTATAAAATATCTATGAATTTTTTAAAAGGGGGGGGGTGCCCGGCCGTGTCCGCTCGGCTCGTCCCGCCCGGGCCCGGGGGACGTGGGGGGGGGGGGGTGCCCGGCCGTGTCCGCTCGGCTCGTCCCGCCCGGGCCCGGGGGACGTGGGGGGGTGCCCGGCCGTGCCCAGTGCGGTGACCCCCTCCCCCCTCCCGCGAAGGGGCCACTACTACGTCTACAAGGACGGGGACCCCACGCAGGTGGAGCTGCGGCGCCGGGAGTGGCTGCACAGCGACTTCCACTTTGACAACGTGCTGTCCGCCATGATGTCGCTCTTCACCGTGTCCACCTTCGAGGGCTGGCCTCAGTGAGTGCGGGCGGGCGGGCCGGGCCCTCGGTCCCTCCCCCGCCCCAGGCTCGTGGGTGGTTCTCAGCCGGCCCTGGACTCTAATGGTTGACCAAGCATGTCAAACTTGCGACTGGCGGGCCACACACCTCATTAATTTGGCCTGTGTTAGCCTTTGAGTTTGACATGCTTGGTCTAGACCAGTGGTCAGCAAACTCATCCATCCACAGAGCCAAACATCCACAGCACCACGCTGGACATGTCTTTGGAGAGCCACATTTTTTAAACTTAAACTCCTCCTGATGCCACTTCTCCCACAAATACTCGCCCGGGCCGTGGCGTTCTGTGGAGGAGCCGCCCTCCAGGGGCCAGAGAGCCGCGTGTGGCTCCCGAGCCGCGGCTTGCCGACCGCAGGTCTAGACTCTAGAGGACTTGCCATTCCAAAGACGGCCTGAGGGGCAGGGCTCTGAGCAGCGTCTCCATCCTGCAGGGCTCTCTCAGGGGGGACGGGGGGGACGGGGCGGGGGAAGAGGGGGAGAAGGGGACCCCCAGGGAAAGGCAGGTGCATGCTGGATCTGTCCCAGCCTTCCCTGCGCCATCTGACTGGTTCTCCCGTCGCTCGCTGGGCACAAGCGCCCCCTCCGGGGGGAGGAGGAGGGGGGAGGAGGGGAGTCCCCACCCCGCCCGGCCCCCAGCCCCCCGTCTCCCCGCGCCCGCCCCCAGGCTGCTGTACAAGGCCATCGACGCGTACGAGGAGGACAAGGGCCCGGTGCTGAACCACCGGGTGGAGATGGCCATCTTCTTCATCGTCTACATCATCCTCATCGCCTTCTTCATGATGAACATCTTTGTGGGCTTCGTCATCGTCACCTTCCAGGAGCAGGGCGAGACCGAGTACAAGAACTGCGAGCTGGACAAGAACCAGGTGCGGCCGCCCGCCCGCGGCTCAGAGGCCGAGCCGAGGCCCCTCTGCCGTCCCCCTCAGCGCACGTGCGGGCTCCATCCCCAGGAGCTGGCGTGCAGGAGGCAGCCCACCCATGGTTCTCGCTCATCATGGATGCTCTCTCCCTCTCCCTCTCCCTCCCTCCCTCCCTCTCTCTCTCTCTCTCTCTCACACACACACACACACACACACACACACACGGAGTGGCCAGATGATGACGATCCCTGAACACATAATAACCAGGCCACTCAGTGTCCGTCCTATAGAATAAAAGGCTCATAAGCAAATGGTTCCCTTGGCCAGGAGTGCGACCAGCAGGCCGGCCGGTCAACCACCCACGTCCCCTCCCCCTGGCCAGGCTGGCCGGACCCCACCCATGCACGGATTCATGCACCGGGCCTCTAAGATATAGATATAGGTATAGATGATATAGATATATAGATATAGGTATAGGTATAGGTATGGGTATAGATATGGATATGGATATAGATATAGATATAGATATAGGTATAGATATGGGTATAGATATAGATATAGATATGGGTATAGGTATAGATATAGATATAGATATGGGTATAGGTATAGGTATAGATATGGATATAGAAGATGATATAGATATAGATATAGATATAGATATAGATATAGATATAGATATAGATATAGATATAGGTATAGGTATAGGTATAGATATGGGTATAGATATGGGCACAGGTATAAGTATGGGTATAGGTATAGGTATAGGTACAGGTATAGGTATGGGTATGGGTATAGGTATGGGTATGGGTATGGGTATGGGTATAGGTACGGGTACGGGTACGGGTACGGGTATGGACTGACGGCCCCTGTGTCTCAGCGCCAGTGTGTGCAGTACGCCCTGAAGGCCCGCCCCCTGAAGTGCTACATCCCCAAGAACCCGTACCAGTACCAGGTGTGGTACGTGGTCACCTCGTCCTACTTCGAGTACCTCATGTTCGCCCTCATCATGCTCAACACCATCTGCCTGGGCATGCAGGTGAGGCGGGGCGGGGGCGGGGCCGGAGCATGCAGGTGAGGCGGGGCGGGGGCGGGGGTGGGGCGGGGCCGGGGCATGCAGGTGAGGCGGGGCGGGGGCGGGGTGGGGCCGGGGCATGCAGGTGAGGCCGGGCGGGGGCGGGGGCGGGGCCGGGGCATGCAGGTGAGGCCGGGCGGGGGCGGGGCGGGGCCGGGGCATGCAGGTGAGGCTGGGCAGGGGCGGGGCCGGGGCCGGGGGCTGGGCTGGTCCCCCTCTCTGCTCCCCCATGCCCCTTGGGATGGAGGTGTGAACCGGCCCAGGCCTATGGCCAGATGCCTGGCTGTGCATTTATATTTTATTTTTTAAAATATACCTTTATTGATTTAAGACAGGAAGGGAGAAGGAGATAGAGAGAGAGAAACATTCATGAGGAGAGAGAATTGTGGGGATCTAGCCTGCAACCCAGGATTGTGCCCTGACTGGGAATCGAACCCAGGACCCCTCCGTCCACAGGCCGATGCTCTATCCACTGAGCCACACCGGTCAGGGCTTGACTGTTTTTAAAGAGGTGATGCCAGCCGGCTGGCGTGGTTCAGCGGTTGAGTGTCGGCCAATGAACCAGGAGGTGGCGGTTCGATTCCCCGTCAGGGCACACTGGGGATGGAGCCCTCAACCCGGGCATGGGCCCCGACGGGGAATCGAACTGCGACCTCCTGCCTCACAGATTGACGCTCAACCACGGAGCCACGCCGGCTGACCGGGCTGGCTCCCAGTGTTTTGAGATTAAAGAGAGCAGTGGGCCAGGCCGGCGTGGTTCCGTGGATAGAGCGTCGGCCTGCGGGCTGAAGGGTCCCGGGTTCGATTCCGGTCGCGGGCACGCGCGTGATCCCCAGCGTGAGGCCTGTGGGAGGCAGCCCATCAATGGTTCTCTCTCATCGCGGATGTTCCTCTCTCTCTCCCCGCCCCTTCCTCTCTGACATCAATAAAAATACATTTAATAAATAAATGAACAGAGCAGTGGGCCGGGGGCCGAGGAGGGGGGAAGCTCTGGGAATGCCCTTTGGGGGAAGGGGTAGCCGGACCGCCCCCCAGCCCTGTCCTGTACCCCCGCCCCTCCCCCAGCACTACAACCAGTCGGAGGAGATGAACCACATCTCAGACATCCTCAACGTGGCCTTCACCATCGTCTTCACCCTCGAGATGATCCTCAAGCTCATGGCCTTCAAGGCCAAGGTGAGTGCCGGGCGGGCCCGTGCCCCGACCAGGATCGAACCCTGACCTCCTGCTTCACAGCTCGGCGCTCAGCCACGGAGCCACGCCGGCCGGGCCCACTGACCCCTTTACGGCTGGAAGAGACTGAGGACCCGAGGGAGAGGGCCTGGGAGATGGGGGGTGGGGGGTAGGAGCTCCAGGATCCGGGAGTCCCTGGGCCTGGGCCTGGTCCCCAAGTCTGTATTCCTCCCCACCACCCCCTGCTGGCCTCCCCACCCCATTCCCATCCCTGCCACCCCCCCGCAGGGCTACTTCGGGGACCCCTGGAACGTGTTTGACTTCCTGATCGTCATCGGCAGCATCATCGACGTCATCCTCAGCGAGATCGACGTGAGTGGGGGGCGGGCCGTGAGGGGGGAGGAGGCGGGACCCGGGCCTGTCCGTCTCCCCCCTCTTCCTGCTCCCCGGCCCCAGCCTGCGCCTCCCTGTCCCCTCGGCTTGGTCCTCACGCCCCCCACTCTCCCCCATGGGCTGCCCTCCATGCCGGCCTCACTGTCTCTCTCTCTCTCGCCCTCCTGCCATGTCCTCCCCCGCCCCCGCCCCCGCCCCCGCCCCGCTTCCCTCCACAGACCTTCCTGGCCTCCAGTGGGGGGCTGTACTGCCTGGGCGGCGGCTGCGGCACCGTGGTAACCCCCGGCATGCCGGCATGCACCTGCGACTTGCACGCCGAGGCCTGGCCTGTGCATGGAGGACCCCCCCTCAGGACCCCCTCCTCCCCCGGGGCAGGGCGGGGCGGGCTCTGTGGTACAACACGCATAGAACATGCATGGCTCACGCATGGATGCCGTGGGGTCCTCAGCGCCCTGGAAACTTGGGGGGTCGGGGGTAGAGGTCTCCCCTTCCAGGGTCACGGGCATCTGAGGGGAGCACAGGCATCTGAGGGGAGCACAGGGCATCTGAGGGGAGCACAGGGCATCTGAGGGGAGCACAGGGCACCGGGGGGAGCACAAGGCATCTGAGGGGAGCACAGGCATCTGAGGGGAGCACAGGCATCTGAGGGGAGCACAGGCATCTGAGGGGAGCACAGGACACCGGGGGGAGCACAAGGCATCTGAGGGGAGCACAGGGCATCTGAGGGGAGCACAGGGCATCTGAGGGGAGCACAGGCATCTGAGGGGAGCACAGGGCATCTGAGGGGAGCACAGGGCATCTGAGGGGAGCACAGGGCATCTGAGGGGAGCACAGGCATCTGAGGGGAGCACAGGGCACCGGGGGGAGCACAAGGCATCTGAGGGGAGCACAGGCATCTGAGGGGAGCACAGGGCATCTGAGGGGAGCACAGGCATCTGAGGGGAGCACAGGGCACCAGGGGGAGCACAGGCATCTGAGGGGAGCACAGGGCAGAGGCACCCCTGGGGCAGGGGGCAGGGGGTGAGGAAAGCTGCTCATGGGGAAGCTTCAGAAGCAGGTGAGATGAGCCGGAGCTGGTGTGGCTCCAGGGCTGCCGACTGGAGTGTCCTGGGTTCAATTCCCGGTCAAGGGCACAGGCCCGGGTTGTCTCGACCCCCAGAGGGGCCGTGCAGGAGGCGGCCGGTCCATGATTCTCTCTCATCATGGATGTTTCTAACTCTCTATCCCTCTCTTCCTCTCTCTCTGCAAAAAAAATAATAATAATAAAATAAAATAAAATATATGAAAAACAAAATAAAAGAGAGAGAGGAGGCGGCTCCCGCCTGCTCAGCACCCCCATCCCCCCCGCTGGGCGCCCGGAGCCTCTGGAGCCTGCAGGGCGAGCGCTGGCCACACACCCACAGGGACTCTCCTCTCCCCACGCACGGCCTCCGCCTTCCTGCCCCGACCCCTGACCCCTGACCCCTGGCCCCTGACCCCGGCCTCTGGGGCCGCCGCCCGCAGGACCCCGACGAGAGCGCCCGCATCTCCAGCGCCTTCTTCCGCCTCTTCCGGGTCATGAGGCTCATCAAGCTGCTGAGCCGGGCCGAGGGCGTGCGCACGCTGCTCTGGACCTTCATCAAGTCCTTCCAGGTGCGGCCGGCCTCCGCCGGGGACCCCAGTGCTCTTCCCCCGGGGACCCCACGGCCCTCCCCCCGGCCCTCCCCCCGGGGACCCCACGGCCCTCCCCCCGGCCCTCCCCCCGGGGACCCCACGGCCCTCCCCCCGGCCCTCCCCCCGGGGACCCCACGGCCCTCCCCCCGGCCCTCCCCCCGGCCTTCCCCCCGGGACCCCACGGCCCTCCACCCTCAGCCCTCCACCCACCCTTCCCCCGGGGACCCCACGGCCCTCCCACCGGGGCCCCTACGGCCCTCCACCCTCGGCTCTCCCCCCGGGACCCCACGGCCCTCCACCCTCGGCCCTCCACCCACCCTCCACCTGGGGACCCCACGGCCATCCGCCCGCCTGCCCAGTCCTGGGGGGTCTGAGGGTCAGGGGGGCCCGGGGGGCCTGGGTCCCCGTGGATCTGGGGGGGCAGGCCCAGAGAGAAAGCCTCACGCCCCCCTCCCCCCCAGGCCCTGCCCTACGTGGCCCTGCTCATCGTCATGCTGTTCTTCATCTACGCCGTCATCGGCATGCAGGTGAGGGCGGGGTCCCCACCCCCAGGCACCTGTCCTGGCTTCAGGGCTGAGGCAGCGCGAAGGCGGGGCCTGCAGGAGCTGAGGGGCCGGCCCGGGCCAGGGGGCAGCGGGAAGAGGGGGCATGGGGGAGCTGAGGGACAGGGCCTAGGCCAGGGGGGCAGCGGGAAGGGGGGCGTGGGGGAGCTGAGGGACAGGGCCTAGGCCAGGGGGGCAGCGGGAAGGGGGGGCATGGGGGAGCTGAGGGACAGGGCCTAGGCCAGGGGGGCAGCGGGAAGGGGGGCGTGGGGGAGCTGAGGGACAGGGCCTAGGCCAGGGGGGCAGCGGGAAGAGGGGGCGTGGGGGAGCTGAGGGACAGGGCCTAGGCCAGGGGGGCAGCAGCCGCACACCCAGCTCCCCATGTTCTTGCAGATGTTCGGGAAGATCGCCCTGGTGGACGGGACCCCAATCAACCGCAACAACAACTTCCAGACCTTCCCGCAGGCCGTGCTGCTGCTCTTCAGGCACGGCCCCCCCTGGGCTCAGGCCCCAGCCCTCTGCCGCCCATCGCCGCCGGCGCCCTCTGTCCCCGGGGCCCCGTCCCCCAGTCCCCCCCGAAGCCGCAGATGGAGGTCTGAGGGCTTCAGAGCCACCTCCTTCGCTGACCTCTGACCCTGCCTCCGCGGGGTCGGGACAGGTGGCTCTCGCCGCCCCTCCCATGATGGGCATCACCCAGTGGCTTTGCCCCTCCACCCAAGAAGCCCCCTTTGTGGGGGGGTCTTTTACCTCCTGCTTCTGCTGCCCCCAGAGGTAGATCAGGGGGACTGGGGTGCAGGGGGTAGACCGAGGCCCGGCCCCCCCACTCTGTTCCCCGCCCCCCGCCCCCGCCCACAGGCTCCTCCCCGCAGGTGTGCGACGGGCGAGGCCTGGCAGGAGGTGCTGCTGGCCAGCAGCTACGGGAAGCGGTGCGACCCGGCCTCCGAGTTCGCGCCCGGCGAGGAGCACTCGTGCGGCACCACCTTCGCCTACTACTACTTCATCAGCTTCTACATGCTCTGCGCCTTCCTGGTGAGCAGGGGCGGGCACCGCGGGCCCGGGGGGCGGGCATCGGGGGGGCATCGAGGGCATCGGGGGGCGCGGGCATCGGGGGGCGCGGCATCAGGGGGCACCGGGGCCATCAGGGGGTGCGGGCATTGGGGGGCATGGGCATCGGGGGCACTGGGGGCATCGGGGGGTGCGAGCATCGGGGGGCGCGGGCATCAGGGGCACCGCAGGCCCGGGGGGGTGGGCATCGGGGGCACCGCGGGCATCGGGGGGCGCGGGCATCAGGGGGCATCGAGGGCACCGCGGGCCCGGGGGGGGTGGGCATCGGGGGCACCAGGGGCAGGGCGGGCATCGGGGGCACCGCGGGCATGGGGGGGTGGGCACCGCGGGCACGGGGGGCGCGGGCATCGGGGGGGCATCGAGGGCACCGCGGGCATCGGGGGGCGCGGCATCAGGGGGCACCGGGGCCATCGGGGGGCGCGGGCATCGGGGGGCATCGAGGGCACCGTGGGCCCGGGGGGGCGGGCACCGGGGGGGGGGCGGGGGCCGTCTGTCGCTCCGGTGCACCCCGGGGTGTGTGGGGGGCGAGAGGCGGGTGTCTCGGGCCCGAGGCTGCAGCCCCGCCCACCGGTCCCCTCCCACGTGGGGCCCCGCGTCCCCCGACAGATCATCAACCTGTTCGTGGCCGTGATCATGGACAACTTCGACTACCTCACGCGGGACTGGTCCATCCTGGGCCCGCACCACCTGGACGAGTTCAAGGCCATCTGGGCCGAGTACGACCCCCAGGCCACGTGAGTCCGGGCCGCCCCGGCGCCCCCTGCGGGCCCTTCCGCCCCGCCCCGCCCGGCGCCCCCTGCGGGCCCTCCCGCCCCGCCCCGCCCCGCCCCGCCCCGTGTGCCCCCTGCGGGCCTTCCCCACCCCGCCCGGCGCCCCCTGCGGGCCCTCCCGCCCCGCCCGGCGCCCCCTGCCGGCCCTCCCGCCCCGCCCGGCGCCCCCTGCCGGCCCTCCCGCCCCGCCCGGCGCCCCCTGCCGGCCCTCCCGCCCCGCCCCGCCCCGCCCCGCCCTGCCCTGCCCGGCGCCCCCTGCCGGCCCTCCCGCCCCGCCCCGCCCGGCGCCCCCTGCCGGCGCCCCCTGCCGGCCCTCCCGCCCCGCCCCGGCGCCCCCTGCCGGCCCTCCCGCCCCGCCCCGCCCGGCGCCCCCTGCGGGCCCTCCCTGTGCCCCCCTGCGGGGCTGGACACAGCGGGCGTGGGGGGCGGCGGGGGCCGGGCGTGGGGGGCGGCGGGGGCCGGGCGTGGGGGGCGGCGGGGGCCGGGCGTGGGGGCGGCGGGGGCCGGGCGTGGGGGGCGGCGGGGGCCGGGCGCGGGGGGCGGCGGGGTGTGCGTGGGGGGCGGCGGGGGCCGGGCGTGGGGGCAGCGGGGGCCGGGCCTGGGGGGCGGCGGGGTGTGCGTGGGGGGCGCGGGGTGTGCGTGGGGGGCGCCGTGCCCACGGCCGTGTCCCCAGGGGCCGCATCAAGCACCTGGACGTGGTGACGCTGCTGCGGCGGATCCAGCCCCCGCTCGGCTTCGGGAAGTTCTGCCCCCACCGCGTGGCCTGTAAGGTAACGGGCCGGGAGGGGGGAGGGGGGAGGCCGGGGAGGGGGGAGGGGCGGGGAGGGGGGGAGGGGGGGAGGGCGGGGAGGGGTGAGCCGGGGAGGGGGGAGGCGGGGCGGGGCAGAGGCCGGGTCTGGGCGGGGACGGGGAGGCCGGGGAGGGGGGAGGCCGGGGAGGGGGGAGGCGGGGCGGGCAGAGGCCGGGTCCGGGCGGGGACGGGGGAGGCCGGGCGGGCAGAGGCCGGGTCCGGGCGGGGAGGGGGGAGGCCTGGCGGGCAGAGGCCGGGTCCGGGCGGGGAGGGGGGAGGCCGGGCGGGCAGAGGCCCGGGGTCCCAGGCGGGGAGCCAGGCCCCCCTCAGGGCAGCCCTCTGCCGGGTCCCCAGGTCCCCCCCACACACCCCGTGAAGGGCATCCAGCCCCCCGCCCTCATGTCCCGGCCCTGGGCCCGGTGAGGACGGCGGCCGGGTGGCCGGTCCCCGCCCTCATGTCCCGGCCCTGGGCCCGGTGAGGGTGGTGGCCGGGTGGCCAGTCCCCGCCCGCCGTGACCCCCTCTGGCCCTGGGCCCGGTGAGGACGGCGGCCGGGTGGCCGGTCCCCGCCCCAGTGACCCGCCCCCCCCTCAGCGCCTCGTGGGCATGAACATGCCGCTCAACAGCGATGGCACCGTCACCTTCAACGCCACCCTGTTCGCGCTGGTGCGCACCGCCCTCAAGATCAAGACGGAAGGTGAGCCGGGCCGGCGCGACTCCGGGGCTGAGCGTCCGCCTGGGAGCCAGGAGGCCAGGGTTCGAGTCCCGGGAGGGGCACAGGCCCGGGCACGGGCTCCCTCCCCAGTGCGGGGCGTGCAGGAGGCGGCCGGTCCGTGGTTCTCTCTCATCACAGATGTTTCCATCTCTCTCTTCCTCTCCCTGACTCTCTGGAGTCAATAAAAAATATATATATTTTAGGGCCCTCACCGGTGTGGTTCAGTGAATAGAACGTCGGCCTGCGGACTGAAGGGTCCCGGGTTCGATTCCGGTCAAGGGCATGGACCTTGGTGGCAGGCACATCCCCAGTGGGGGGTGTGCAGGAGGCAGCTGATTGATGTTTCTCTCTCATCGATGTTTCTAGCTCTCTTTCCCTCTCCCTTCCTCTCTGTACAAAATCGATAAAATGTTTAAAAAAAAGAGGGAAGGTGAGAGGGCCGCACAGCCCCCGGTGGCTGTGCCCAGCGGGCGGGACTGTGGGCCCAGCCCGGTGGCCTCAGGCGGCCCCTGCCTGTCCCTCTGCCCAGGGAACTTCGAGCAGGCCAACGAGGAGCTGAGGGCCATCATCAAGAAGATCTGGAAGAGGACCAGCATGAAGCTCCTGGACCAGGTCATCCCGCCCATCGGAGGTGCGTGGGCTCGGGGAGGGGGGCGGGGCCCTCGGCAGCGGAGGAGGGGCTGCGGGTCGGCTGGCCACGCTCTGAGCGCCCCATTCCCACGCCTGTCCACGCAGAAGCCCACCTCTCGCACGACGGCGCCCGGGAGACAGGCCCTGGGTGAACTTCCACCTCCCTGGGTCTGTACCCTCTACCTCTATTAATATGACCCAAAGGCCCCCAAGCAGCTGGAGCAAAACCCAAGGAAGGTTCTGCCTTAGGGAAAACAAATGAGGCCTTGATTGCAGGCCTGGAGAGAGTAGAGAGAGAGAGAGAGAGAGAGAGAGAGAGAGAGAGAGAAAGAGAGAGAGAGAGAGAGGGAGGGAGAGAGAGAGAAGAGAGAGAGAGAGAGAGAGAGGCTGCTGCCTGCAGGAGAGCTGAGGGTGGCCCAGACCCTCCCTCGGTCCCGTGGACAGACCCCACGGCCGCCTCAGGCCCGCTCAGAGACAGGAGGGCCGGCTCCTGTGCCCGGCCTGGGGCTCCCCCCCCCCCCCCGTCCCCCCGGCTCTCCCGGCCTCAGGCCTCAGGACCCCCTGTCGCCCGCAGACGACGAGGTGACGGTGGGCAAGTTCTACGCCACGTTCCTCATCCAGGAGCACTTCCGCAAGTTCATGAAGCGCCAGGAGGAGTACTACGGCTACCGGCCCAAGAAGGACGCCAAGGACACCAGCGCCGTGCAGATCCAGGTGCGCCATCCCCTAGCCAGGCTTCCCTGAGCCAGGCCTCCCCAGAGCCAGGCCTCCCCGCAGCCAGACCTCCCCCGAGCCAGGCCTCCCCTGGGCCAGGCCTCCCCGGAGCCAGGCCTCCCCTGGGCCAGGCCTCCCCTGGGCCAGGCCTCCTCCGGGCCAGGCCTCCCCTGAGCCAGGCCTCCCCCGAGCCAGGCCTCCTCCGAGCCAGGCCTCCCCCGGGCCAGGCCTCCCCGGAGCCAGGCCTCCCCGGAGCCAGGCCTCCCCGGAGCCAGGCCTCCCCGGAGCCAGGCCTCCCCGGAGCCAGGCCTGCGGGCGGTGCTCGCTCTGCGCCTGGAGGCCGGGAGGGACCAGCGGGGGGAGGGGCCCGGCGGGGAGGGAGAGGAAGGCAGTTGGGGGGGATGGGGGCTGTGATGGGAGACGGTCCCATCTCAAGAGGAGAGCCAGGAGCCCATGTAAGGTGACCTGATGTCCTGCCTTCGGCGGGACAGTCCCGATTTTTAACAATTTGTCCCGCGTCCCGCTGCGTTTTAAAAAAGTCCCGATTTCATCGACGTTTCTGACTCTCTCCCTTCCTCCCTGTGGAAAATAAATAAAATATACATTTTAAAAAAGGAAATGCGGGCGGCCGTGGGGTGGGCCAGGGCCCCTCCTGCGCCGGAGGCCAGGGGTCAGGGGTCAGGGGTCAGGGGCCAGGGGCCAGGGGTCAGGGGCCAGGGGCCAGGGGTCAGGGGCCAGGGGCCGGTCTCCGTCCGCAGGCCGGACTGCGCACCATTGAGGAGGAGGCTGCGCCTGAGATCCGCCGGGCCATCTCGGGGGACCTGACGGCCGAGGAGGAGCTGGAGAGGGCGATGGTGGAGGCCGCCCTGGAGGAGGGCATCTTCCGGGTGAGCTGGGGGCAGGGGGCAGAGGCCGATCACTGACGGACGGGGGAGGGGGGGGCAGAGGCCGATCACTGACGGACGGGGGGGGGGGGGGGGTAGAGGCCGATCACTGACGGACGGGGGGAGGGGGGGCAGAGGCCGATCACTGACGGACGGGGGGGGGGGGGGGGCAGAGGCCGATCACTGACGGACGGGGGGGGGGGAGGGGGGCAGAGGCCAATCACTGACGGACGGGGGGGGGGGGGCAGGCGCCGATCACAGGGGCCCACAGGAGGGGCGTGGGGGCCAGAGCCGCCCCATCCACCGCTCGGGGGGCTTGGCATCAAGGACCCGACGTCCTCCGGGGAACAGACAGAACAAACACATCCTCCCGCCCGCCCGCCCGCCCGCCCCACCAAACCTGGTCCTGCCTCCCGCCCGGCCCCACCCGACCCTCCTGTCTCCCAGCGCCCGGGGCCGATGTCCGTCTGTCCTGGTTACGTGAGCTCAGGCCTTAACTCCGTCCAGTGTCCTGTGGCCCCGAAAGGCCGCCTGGCAAACCTTCGTGGGTTCTTCTTTATTCGTATGGATGTCAGAGAGGGAGGGGAGGGAGGGAGGGAGAGAGGCATCAGTGATGAGAGAGCATCACGGACCGGCTGCCTCCTGCCCGCCCCACACTGGGGATGGAGCCCGCAGCCCGGGGATGTGCCCTGACTGGAAGAGAACCCAGGGCCCTTCAGTCCGTAGGCCGATGCTCTGTCCACTGAGCCACACCTTCTAGGGCCGTGGTCGGCAAACGCATCCGTCCACAGAGCCAAATATCAACAGCACCACGAAGGACATGTCTTTGGGGAGCCACATTTTTTTTTTAAATGTAAACTTCGGATGCCACGTCTTCCACACAGACTCGCCCGGGCCGTGGTGTTCTGTGGAAGAACCGCCCTCCAGGGGCCAGAGAGCCGCAGGGGGCTCCTGAGCCGCAGTGTCCCGACTCTGGAGCTAGGGCACTGGGTTCTTGTTTTTTATTATGGATTTCGGAGAGGAAGGGAGAGGGGGAGAGAGAGGCAGGAAAAAACATCCAGGACGGGAGAGCATCATGGATCTGCTGCCTCCTGCACGCCCCCTACGGGGAATAAATCGGCCTGTGACCTCCTGGTTCCCAGGATCGTCGATGCTCAACCGCTGAGCCGGGCCCTTCTTGGGTTCTCAGTGAGGAGACGGTGGCCCAGGAGGGCACCTGTGACAGTTAGCTCCCTGCCCAGCCCTGGCTGGCCCCCGCTCAGTCCTCCCTCTCTCCCCCTCCTCCTCCTCCTCGCCCCCAGAGGACGGGGGGCCTGTTCGGCCAGGTGGACAACTTCCTGGACCGGCCCAGCTCCCTGGCACCCGCCCTGGCCAGCCAGCGGCCCCTGCAGTTCTCCGACATCGAGATGGAGGAGCTGGAGTCCCCCGTCTTCCTTGAGGACTTCCCCCAAGACCCCGGCGCCCACCCCCTGGCCCGCGCCAACACCAACAACGCCAACGCCAACGTCGCCGCGGGCAACGGCAGCCATGGCAACCGCCAGGCGCTTCCCAGGTAGAGGGGCCGCCGCCAGCCCTGGGTGTCAGAGTCCTTGGGGGGGGGGGGGGGCGAACCAGGAAGGCCTGGCGAGGGGACCCCAGGCTGGTCGCCCCGAAGTTCAGCCTAGGGTGTCCCTGGCTTGCCTTGGTGCCCTGAGGGTCCCTCAGGAGGCTGACTCCACACGAGGCAGGTCTGGGTGCGGGGACAGCCTTCTGTGGGCCTGGCCACCCATGCTGGGTGGTGCTGGGCGACTCGGGGGGCAGCCAGGGCCCATCAGGGGGCTGTCAGAATCGGGGGCCCTAGGGGGGGCTGTGCCGGGGCCCCACGGTGGGCTCTGGGGCGGGACGAGGTCCCTCCCGGGTCTGAGAGCTCCCGGCGGAGCCAGCGTGAGGGGCCTGGAGGCCGGGGGGGGGGGGGGGGCGGCGTGGGCAGGTGGAGGGGCGTGTCTGCCCGGAGAACCCCGAGGGCAGGGGCGTGAGGCCGGCTGGGTTCGGGCCGGCCGGGGCAGCTGGCACCGGCCGGAGCGCCAGCCGAAGCCCACGCTGCAGCCACAGCTGCTGCAGCTGATGCTGATGCTGCTGATGCTGATGCTGATGCTGATGGGGCCGGACCCCAAAGGGCAGAAGGCAGCCAATCCATGATGCTCTCTCATCTGGATGTTTCTCTCTCTCTCTCCCCTTCTCCCTTCCTCTCTGAGAAAAATAAAAATAAAAAAGAACCAGCTGGTTTGGCTCAGTGGATAGTGTCTCCCCAGTAGGGGGCATGCAAGAGGCAGCCGACCCAGGATCCTCTCTCATCATTGATGTTTCTCTCTCTCTCTTCCTCCCTCCCTCCCCCTCCCTCCTTCCCTCTCACCCTCCCTCTCTCTCTCCCTCCTTGCCTCCCTCCCTCCTCCCTCCCTCCCCGCTCCATGGCCTTGCTCCCCATCCATTCCAGGGTCTGCTATGAACGGGAGTCCCCTGGGGAGGCCGAGATGCCGGCTGCCAGAGGCGGGGCCCTGGGTGAGTCTCTGGGCGCCCAGAGGCTGAGCCTCCTCCCATTGGGGGAGGGGAGAGAGGGGTACAGTGTGGGGTCGGCCCCCAGCACGGTCCACCCCCCAGGCCCCATGCCCACCCGGGGCCTCAGGGCGGGCGTGAGTCCCGGCCTCGCCTGTTTGCCCGCAGGACCCCGCAGCCAGTCCCGCGGGGAGCAGCCAAGGCCCAGGCCCAGGCCCCGGCGGGAAGGACGGCTGCCCCTGAGAGTGGGGCCCCCCGCCCAGGCGGCTCCTGCGCCCGGCCAGGTAGGGGCGGAGCCGGGGAGGGGCTGGGTGCAGAGGGCGGGGGCGTGGCGATGGAGGGGACCCCAGTCCTGGGACACCCCCTTTCTTTTCTTTTTAAAACACATTTTTATTGATCTGAGAGAGAGAGAGAGAGAGAGAGAGAGAGAGAGAGAGAGAGAGAGAGAGAGAGAGAAGCATCCACGATGAGAGAGGATCACGGACCGGCTGCCTCCTGCACGCCCCCCACTGGGGATGGAGCCTGCAACCCGGGCCTGTGCCCCGACCGGGAATCGAACCCTGACCTCCGGGCTCCTAGGTCAAGGCTCAGCCCCTGAGCCACGCGGCCGGCGGGACCAGCCCTCTCTGGGTCTGGGCGAAGGTCCCCTGGGAAGAGCTGGGGTTCACGGGGTCCCCGGGGCTCCAGTGTCCTCTCGGGGTGTGCTTTGTGCCTTTTGAACAGCGCCCCGAGACGGAGCCCCCCAGGATCGAGGCAGAGGAACCCCCTCCCGGCAGACGGGCCCCCGAGACCCCTCCCGGGGGCCTGGCTCCGGCCACCGCCCTGCTGATCCAGCAGGTGAGGGGGCGGGACCGGGTCCCGGGCTCCATGCATGGGGGCGGGGTGGGGGGACACGGGGGGCCTGGGAGGATGGGGGGGACACTGGGGGCCTGGGGGGGTGGGGAGGACACTGGGAGCCTGGGAGGATGGGGGGGGACACTGGAGGCCTGGGGGGGTGGGGAGACACGGGGCCTGGGGGCGTGGGGGGACACAGGGGGCCTGGGGGGGTGGGGGACACGGGG